>NW_015150925.1:509433-509824 GCF_000732505.1 Cyprinodon variegatus | reverse complement strand
TTGGTCCTCTGTCCTACACCAGAGACCATGTTAGATTGGTCCTCTGTCCTACACCAGAGACCATGTTAGATTGGTCCTCTGTCCTACACCAGAGACCATGTTAGACTGGTCCTCTGTCTAACATGGTCCTACACCAGAGACCGCGTTAGACTGGTCCTCTGTCCTACACCAGAGACCGCGTTAGACTGGTCCTCTGTCCTATACCAGAGACCACGTTAGACTGGTCCTCTGTCCTAGACCAGAGACCACGTTAGACCGGTCCTCTGTCCTAGACCAGAGACCACGTTAGACCGGGCCTCTGTCCTAGACCAGAGACCGTGTTAGACCGGTCCTCTGTCCTAGACCAGAGACCACGTAAGACCGGTCCTCTGTCCTAGACCAGAGACCACGT
>NW_015150925.1:506130-506798 GCF_000732505.1 Cyprinodon variegatus | reverse complement strand
AGACCGGTCCTCTGTCCTAGACCAGAGACCACGTTAGACCGGGCCTCTGTCCTACACCAGAGACCATGTTAGACTGGTCTTCTGTCCTTCACCCAGAGACCATGATAGACTCGTCCTCTGTCCTAGACCAGAGACCACGTTAGACCGGGCCTTTGTCCTACACCAGAGACCATGTTAGACTGGTCCTCAGTCCTAAACCAGAGACCACGTCCGACCGGGCTTCTGTCCTACACCAGAGACCACGTCCGACCGGGCTTCTGTCCTACACCAGAGACCACGTCAGACCGGGCCTCTGTCCTACACCAGAGACTGTGTTAGACTGGTCCTCTGTCCTAGAGCAGAGACCACGTTAGACCGGGCCTCTGTCCTACACCAGAGACCGTGTTAGACTGGTCCTCTGTCCTAGAGCAGAGACCACGTTAGACCGGGCCTCTGTCCTACACCAGAGACCGTGTTAGACTGATCCTCTGTCCTACACCAGAGACCACGTTAGGCTGGTCTTCTGTCCTTCACCCAGAGACCATGATAGACTGGTCCTCTATCCTAGACCAGAGACCACGTCAGACCGGGCCTCTGTCCTACACCAGAGACCACGTTAGACCGGGCCTCTGTCCTACACCAGAGACCACGTCAGACCGGGCCTCTGTCCTACACCAGAGACCACGTTA
>NW_015150925.1:500820-502261 GCF_000732505.1 Cyprinodon variegatus | reverse complement strand
AGACCGGGCCTCTGTCCTACACCAGAGACCACGTCAGACCGGGCCTCTGTCCTACTAGGTCACAGTAAATACAACTGAGGATGCATCTAGGCTGGAGCTGCTGAACGTGGTGAAACTCTCCCTATCTTCCTGATGTCTGAGGACCAACTACCGTGCTGATGCACTTTGAAACCTTTTTATTGTCTTTTTACTGTAAACTGATACTTATGCATGAAATCCACTGTGATGAGAATGTTTGATATGTTTAAGTTAGTCTGAGCTGCTCAGAGGAATCCCATTAAACAGACTGAGGCATTCTGGGATTCTTCAACAACACAAAGATTTTATTTAGTTTTAAAATGAAATGTAGAATATTATGACAACAGTGTTTAATTCCACATAAATTATTAATTGGATCATTTAGAACAATTTCTGCTTTGGCTGTTTGAAGCACTTAATGATGTCTTTCCATTTCAGTAGTTCCACAGCGTGTTCTTAATGTTTAGGTGTGCATGTTCTGCTGTATATAACCAGAAAAAGGACGGTTCGACTTCTGATTATCCAACATGGATCCAAATATAATCTGCAGAATCTATTAATAAATGAGTGGAAGCCATCCATGACTTTGTAGAAATGTCCTGCCTCGTATCTCTGAACTTTTTAGATGTTTGTTCTTCTGACATTTCTGCTCCCACATGATTAATCCTCTTATATTTAAATTGGTAGAGACTTCAATGGCTGTTTAGATCCTTAGCTAGATAGACTTCCATCTAAACCACCAACTAAAGCTTTCCATCACCTTTATAAGATCAAGAAACATGCTTGATATATGGAGAGCAAAACGTGGATAAAAGGAATACTCTTTTTACTCTTCTGTACATAATTCACATACAAGAGCGAAGCAGCTAAGCAGCTGTTGAGTATCAGAGCAGTTGTTCTAAATCATAGCCCAGTTCTCAAATTCAGACTGATTCACCCTAAATTAATTTTTACTCTATTAGCTAGACCTCAACTTGATGAAATACAACAAGGACTTTTAGATAATGCGATTCCTACAGAAGAACTTGTAATTGCATTAAAAGTCCCGGCCTTGATGGATTCCATGCAGTTTTATCAAGGTTTTAGTGAAAGATTGATTGACTTTATTGATCTCACCGTTGACAAATGTACAGCTGATTGAAGGCCCATCTCACTGCTTATAAATTTCTAACAAGGTGCCTGAAGGAGCTGAGTTTAAAGATGATCCATCAAGACCCGACCAGCTTCATCCCTGGTAGACCTTCCTTTGGTCATTACAGACACTAAAGCAGCTGTTAGGCTGATATGACAAACAAAATAAAAAGGCAGCCATTTTGACTCAATAGACTGGAGAGAGAGGCTCTGTTCGAAAACCTAGGACGCGTCCTTAGAAGACCGGATTCGAATGACGATTACGTCATAGCGCGGCGCCGAGATATGGTCA
>NW_015150925.1:497974-499873 GCF_000732505.1 Cyprinodon variegatus | reverse complement strand
TCACAATAAAAAAGAAATAAAAAAAATAAAAGTTTTGAAAACTGTATTCATTCTTTTCCTGCTTTGTGTGTCAACGTTTAAGGTTGCTAAGCAACAGAGCATACGGCGGTAAAACCCACCGAAGGGTAGACCTGGTCGAATTCACAGCCTAAACTCTTCCGGTCTCCTTATTTTCAAGGACTTCGTATGATCCAGTCTAGGTAGACCGCGACCTTAGAGGACACGTCCTAGGTTTTCGAACAGAGCCAGAGACTTTATGAACTGGACTCAAATGATCAAACCAACATGATATCCGAGACCTTTGAAGGCAGCATGGAGGAGTCGGAGCTGAATGTCCCTAAGCTCTCCTCTTGAATCTAGCTCTGGAACGGCTGGCAGTTCAGTCAGCTCATTTCATTTTGTGCTGATTATGGACTGTTACGCTATAAAATAGGCAGATTCATTTGGCAAAATATCAGGTTACAAGATATTCAGGTCCAAAGTCAGCTAATGTTTATAGGAGAAAATCGAAGCTGTGGATGATTACTTTTCCTATTAAAAATGTTCAAACCGTATGATTGATTAATACAACTGGTTGACTGAGGCCATGGAAAAGCTTCAGAGATGTAGTGACGAGCCGTCTCCTCCATGTAGGCCAGAGTCTGCACCATGATCACTCTCCCTATTTTCATTTTTTTTGTTTTTCCTAACCTGCCAATAACTGGTCCCCCAGATTAATTTCAAAAACTTGTATCAGTTTAGATTTTGTTTGAAGAGGTAAATACATAGAACATATAAGAAAAACAAAAAAAGAGGATTGGCTTGATCTCCACTTATACAACTTTTGTTTCTTGAAATCTCGTTTTGTACAGCTCTCAGAACATTTCCATTTCATAAATAGAATGGAGAGAGTCTGGAGGCACCGTACCGGGTCCTTCAGAGAGTCTGAAGGAACTGTACCGGGTCTGTCAGAGAGTCTGGATACACCGTACCGGGTCCGTCAGAGTCTGGAGGCACCGTACCGGGTCCTTGAGAGAGTCTGAAGGAACTGTACCGGGTCTGTCAGAGAGTCTGGATACACCGTACCGGGTCCGTCAGAGTCTGGAGGCACCGTACTTTACTGGTCCTTTTAGAGAGTCTTATGGTACTGTTAGATTAGGAGCAGTCAGATGTCCATGAGCTTAACCTGTTTGCGTTGGACTGACTCCAAGTGAGGGTGATATGCCGTCAGGTCAGTGACCTGCTGAGGTGAACCAGGGGGTTCCAGTGCCATCAGCTCTGATGTCAGACATGTTCAGTAAACACAGTCTGTTCCATTGAACTTTGATCGTCTTCCTCACCTGAACAAGGTCAGCTCTGCAGAACAGAAACCAGACCTCTGGACAGCAGAGATCTTTGAGCATCTACTGATGGAGGCTGAGCTGCTGGGTTTAACTTCTGCCAGGCTTGATGTTTGGTTGTAGCTCAGCCTGGTGCTGCTGGGCTTCAATAAGGGGTTAGGTATGGCTGATAGATGGAGGAGGATGGATAGCTGCAGGAGTTTAATGTCCTGTCCTGCTTTGTTCTTTGACCGGTGTAAAATCAACCCAGACCTCAGTGCTTTGCTAGATTGTTCAGAGGAGCTAAACGTTTCCTGTTTGTGGCATTAAAAGCAGCCTTGGTGTTTAACTGATGAACTGGGAGCAGAAAACATCCAAACCAGAACTTCTTTCTTTCTCATCATCTGCTCAGACTCTGCAGCTTTAGTGTGTCCAGTTTGGCAACTCCTTTCTTCCTCATACAATATTGTGGTGATGTTCGACGAGCAGACCTGCAACCAACAAGACGTGTGTGTGTGTGTGTGTGTGTGTGTGTGTGTGTGTGTGTGTGTGTGTGTGTGTGTGTGTGTATATATATATATATATATATATATATATATAT
>NW_015150925.1:495026-497964 GCF_000732505.1 Cyprinodon variegatus | reverse complement strand
TGTGTGTGTGTGTGTGTGTGTGTGTGTGTGTGTGTGTGTGTGTGTGTGTGTGTGTGTGTGTGTGTATATATATATATATATATATTTGAAATGCTTTTTCCATTTTCTCAGTAAAACAGCTTCTCTGGCGTCATCATGGGACACGCTAAGAGCAGTCCGGCTAAATCAGATTAAACCATGTTTATCTGCATTTTAGTTCCTTCTTTCTTTCGATTACACTCTATATACCATAATGTTATCAGGAAAGAGAAACATAAAACTATATATATATATAAAAAAAAAAATAAAAATAGATTTATGTTTAAATCCAAAGCTGAAAAATTTGGTTTCTGGAAGTAGCGTAGCAGTAGTACGATCACTCCTTTTAGGGAGGAAAAAAAGGAATTTACGTTTATTTTTTACAAATTAAAATCAAAGGCGACCCGGATGTATATCAGCTTGAAGATGAGCTGATGGTACAGATGGTGCTTCCGGGACTGATCATGCTTCCGGGACGGATGTTTTTTTTTTACGGATGTTTTTTTTTTTTTTTTTGCTTTTTTTTCTTTCTTTTAAATAAAAATCAGTGCCCCAAGTTCAATGTGTGTTTGTTTCATTGTAATGGTAAAGAGTATAAACATTACAAAATCTCCATTACATGAATTTCATAGAGATTTTAGACAAATAAAACAGTTATTCTTTTTGTAGAAAATTATTAATGCTTGTTGTTGACACAAAGTTAAAAGTAGTGCAGCTTAATATGGCTAACTGGCCGAGCTAATAGAGGCTAACCTGTTGGCTACAGCTAGCCCCAGCGCTACCCGGCTCTTCCTATCAAGTTTTCAGGTGGATTTTCTCACATAAAAACATATAGGTCTGGCCATCCGACAGGTCTGACCACCCAATAGGTCTGGCCATCCGACAGGTCTGGCCATCCAGCAGGTCTGACCACCAAATAGGTCTGCCCACCCAGCAAGTCTGACCACCTAGCAGATCTGACCACACAATAGGTCTTACCACCCAGCAAATCTGGCCATCCAGCAGGTCGGACCACCCAACAAGTCTGACCACCAAGCAGGTCTGACCACCAAATAGGTCTGACTAGCCAGCAAGTCTGGCCACCTAGCAGATCTGACCACCCAATAGTTCTGACCACCAGCAGTTTTGACCACCCAATAGGTCTGACCACCCAACAGGTCTTACCACCCAGCAGATCTGACTACCCATTAGGTCAGACCACCCAGCAGATCTGACCTCCCAACAGGCCGACCAAATGAGCAGATCTGACCTCCCGATAGGTCTGACCATCTGACAGGTCTGACCACCCAGCAGGACGGACCACCAAGCAGATCTGACCACCCATCACGCCGACCAAATGAGCAGATCAGACCACCCGACACGTCTCACCAACCAGCAGGTCGGACCACCCAACAGGTCTGACCAGCCAGCAAATCTGACCATCCAACAGATCTGACCACCCACCAGTGCTGACCACCCTGCAGGTCTGACCACCCAGCAGATTTGACCACCCATTAAGTCTGACCACCCAGCAGGTCTGACCACCCAGCAGGACGGACCACCAAGCAGATCTGACTACCCATCAGGCCGACCAAATGAGCAGATCGGACCACCCGACAAGTCTCACCAACCAGCAGGTCGGACCACCCAACAGGTCTGACCAGCCAGTAAATCTGACCATCCAACAGATCTGACCACCCAGCAGTGCTGACCACCCTGCTGGTCTGACCACCCAGCAGATCTGACCACCCATTAAGTCTGACCACCCAGCATGTCTTACCACCCAGCAGATCTGACCACCCAACAGGTATGACCAGCCAGCAAGTCTGGCCACCTAGCAGATCTGACCACCCAATAAGTCTGACCACCAGCAGTTTTGACCACCCAATAGGTCTGACCACCCAACAGGTCTTACCACCCAGCAGATCTGACTACCCATTAGGTCTGACCACCCAGCAGGTCTGACCACCCAGCAGATCTGACCACCCAACAGGTCTGACCAAATGAGCAGATCTGACCACCCGACAGGTCTCACCAACCAGCAGGTCGGACCACCCAACAGGTCTGACCAGCCAGCAAATCTGACCATCCAACAGATCTGACCACCCAGCAGTGCTGACCAGCCCGCAGATCTGACCACCCAGCAAGTCTGACCACCCAATAGGTCTGACAACTCAATAGGTCTGACCATCCAGCAGGTCGGACAACTCAATAGGTCTGACCATCCAGCAGGTCGGACCACCTAGCAGATCTGACCACCCAACAAGTCTGACCACCCAGCAGGTCTGACCACCTAGCAGATCTGACCACCCAATAGGTCTGACCATCCGACAGGTCTGACCACCCAGCAGATCTGACCACCCAACAGGTCTGACCAGCCAGCAGGTCTGACCACCCAGCAGGTCAACCACATAAGCAGATTTGACCAGCCAATAGGTCTGATAACCTAGCAGATCTGACCACCCAATAGGTCTGACCAACAGCAGTTTTGACCACCCAGCAGATCTGACCAACCAGTAGGTCTGACCACCCAATAGGTCTGACCAACCAGCAGACCTGACCAACCAATAGGTCTGACAGCCAATAGGTCTGACCAAACAGCAGACCTGACCACCCAACAGATCTGACCAGCCAGCAAGTCTGACCACCTTGCAGATCTGACCACCAAGCAGGTCTGACTCACGACAGGTTTGACCACCCAGCAGATCTGGGATGACCATCCGACAGGTCTAACCACCCAGCAGGTCGACCAAATGAGCAGATCTGACCACCCAATAGGTCTGACCACCCAGCAGGTCGGACCACCCAGCAGATCTGGGATGACCATCCGACAGGTCTAACCACCCAGCAGATCTGACCACATGTGTATATATATATATATATATATATATATATATATATATATATATATATATATATATATATATATATATATATATAT
>NW_015150925.1:492662-494270 GCF_000732505.1 Cyprinodon variegatus | reverse complement strand
ATACACATGTATATATACATATATACATATACATAAATAGATAATTTTCCTTTATAAGGCCATTTTATTCCCTTTTTTATTTACTTTACTGGTTTAGTCATAATATAGTATTTTATTTAGGTTGTTTATTTATTCTGCTCTCAATTATAAACCCAAATTCCACATGAACTGTTCCAGATGGAAAAATAAACAGCATCTATATGGATCCTTATCAGTTTAGCTTTGCTTTTTTTCTAGTTTTATCTTCTTTCCACCCTTTTCTTCATCAGAACAAATAATAAATGTTCTGTTGAAAAAAAACAACAAAGTTTCAGTCAATTTAACCTACAGATATATCTGAGCTGTGGAGTCATTGAGAGTAGATAATTTTAAAGCCTCCACCATGTTAGATCAGCTTACGAGAAATTTAATTCTTAATGAATTGTCAATAATTTAAAAGTAAATTCAATCAACCTAATTTATTTTTATACAAGTTATTTGCTCTACACACAAATAGATTTATTTACCCTTAAAGTTTAATCTAAATCTTAAGGAATTAAGGTTAACAAATTAAACTTTAGCATTTAAATAATGACACAGGTCCTTGATTATTTGAAGAAATGCCCAATTATTGTTAAACAAGCAAAATCTGTTCATTTGATTTAATTTTTTTCCTTTAAATCTGTCTCATTAAACTTTATTTGTTGTGATATTTGAACCTTTTATCAATCCCCTTTATTACCTATTTAAACAGCTGTGCATTAAGTTTAACACATTTAACTCCTGCTTTGTTTTGAAAACAGGTTAGGGGGAAGAATGAGCCACATAAACTAGAAACTGTCCTTATTTTACAGTTTAACCTTAATTATTCACTCATTTCTATTTTACCAAGACAAAAATATCTAAATTATCATTTCACAAATTGGACAACATACAATAGTTAGAGTGGATCCACAGACACTACAGACAACATATAAGACAAACAGATAAGACAAACAATACACAAACAAATGGCCATAACATAAATGATTAAACGTTGTAATTATTGCATGCAAACCTTCATAGATGTGTGTCTCAGGCCCTTTTTTCTCACTGGGGGGCAGTTTAGGCAGATTCCTGGAACCTTTAGCCCGCCTATCTTTACCGAACCGCCTGTAACTGGCTCAACGGTAAAATGGACGCTTTTCAGTCTATTTATACGCAGGTACTTTAACTCTAGTCAACAAACAGCGAACCAGTTACTATTCTAAGTAAAATAACTATATTTTTGATTTTTCACAGATAACAAGAAATTACCAGCATAAATCATTTTGTATTCAGTGAAATAATCTTGATGATGTAACGTTCCATTATCCTGCATTATACTCTGTATTATGCCTTTATTATTCTGCATTATAATCTGTATTACTGTCTTATTATTTTACATGGTAAGCTATACATGGGCAGCTGTTTAGAGGACTGGGGACTCAGACTACTGACTGACTCTATTGACTGACTGACCTACTTAATTTTTCCTTTTTCTTTCATTTACCTAGCCTTATATACTACGATACACTATGACTAAAGTTTGAGTTATTTGAAATGTTTTGAATAGTTATCTTTCACATATTAAGTAATATCAAGATTGGG
>NW_015150925.1:488782-490219 GCF_000732505.1 Cyprinodon variegatus | reverse complement strand
AGATTCCATGACTACCTCAGATACAATCGCAGATAGAGAAGTGCTAATGATCTTATTTATAAAGAATCCCATAAAATCATTGCTGCTAAGAGCAGGTGGAATGGACGGTTCAACAGAGCTATGGCTCTGGCTGAGTTCGGCAACTGGATTAAAAAGAAATCTAGGATTATTCATATTCTCCTATATTAATGTGGAGAAGTATGCTGCCTTAGCTTTACAAAGGGTCCTCTTATACAGCAGTAAACTATTTTTCTAGACTAGGAAGGACTCCCGCAGGCCTGTGGAGCGATATTTTCTTTCCAGTTTCCAAGCATTTTGCTTCAAAGTGTGCAGCTCTGCATTAAACCAAGGAGCCAGCTTTCTATTTTTAATGGTTTTCATTTTCAAAGGAGCTGCGTTGTCTAAGGCAGTACGCAGAGAACTAGCAACTCCATCAACAAAATCATCAACCAGTGAAGGGGAATAAACTAAGCTTTTGTCAAGTCTCCAGTTTGTGTGTTTGTCTTTTTGTGTTGTTCTCCCTTTCACCAGCAGGAGGTGCCTGGTCCTGGTGCGCCTCCTCACACACCCGATGTTGGTTGCCTCATTAGCGGGGTGCTCTTAAGCTGCTGATTGCCAGTTTTGGGTACTCTAGCCAAGCTGAGTTTTTGCTGAGTAAGACTGAGTTCTTGTCTACCTGAGTCTTAAATTTGTTTTTTGTCTTTGCCTCTCGGCAGGAAGTCATCCTGCAAACTGGACCTTTTCGGACCTCCACTCCCAGGAGGGATCAACTGAGACTTAAACTGAGTGGGGGATTCAAACAGGAGGTTTGGATCCAGTCTCCTTGAGAGGACGTTGAAATTACTCTCTGAGCAAGGGAATCATCCTTACTACGACCCGTTCAAGTACAGCAGGAAATCTGAGTGGCAATCAGCGTCTCCGTCCCCCTACACCGTCCGAGTTCTGGGTAAACCCTGTTCCGCCCTCCACCGAATCAGACAAACTCTGGAAAACAACACACAGATTGGAATCAAAGATCCTTCACTTCTCTGGAAACGTGAGTCAACAACCAGATTCTCTTCTTCAAATCAACGAATGAAATTTCCCACTGAGCCTGAACTAATAGTCTGTCTTCCCCTCACCTTCCAGTTCCGGCTGAGAATAGTTCAGAGCAACACTGCACCGTGCTTAATCTCTTCAAATAAACCTGTTAAACCTTCCACCTTTGTCTCTCTGTTTGGACTTCTGCATTTTGGGTCAGACCTTTATTAAAATCATGACAGCGTTTGCACTCTGCAGCACTGCTCAGAGACACAGAGGAGAGAGAAAGTGAAGCAGATTCGTTAAAATGTATAACTGCACTATCTGATAAAGGAGAACACTGTTAAAGTAATCCTGAGGGTTATTAGAAAGTGGTCAGAGAGGACAGGGTTGTGAGGAAATACTGTTATTTCTTCA
>NW_015150925.1:484135-485771 GCF_000732505.1 Cyprinodon variegatus | reverse complement strand
CTCCGGTCCCAGTCAAGACTTCAGTGAAACAGTCTCAGAACTTGTTTATTCTCTCATGTTCAGAACTTTTAATAAACATTTGAACTTTTTCCCTGCCTCCTCCGTGTGTGTTCTGCATATGGGCTTGCTCCTTTGATCCATCATGACATTAAAGCTTTTTGGAGACACTGTATTGTTGGCTACAGAAACCTGTTCAAAGACTGACTGTTACTTTAGGTAAATGGCCTGTACTTATATAGCGCCTTTTTTCAAGTCAGGAGACTTGACCGAAGCCTTTACACTACATTCAGTCATTCACCCATTCACTCACACACTGATGGTGGAAAGCTACATTGTAGCCACAGCTGCCCTGGGGCTCACTGACATAACATGAATGCCTTTGACAGAATTCAAATGATCCATTTTAAGATTAATTCCAAGATTACAGGGAGATTAATCTAAATTAAAAAACATCTATGCTCACCTCTAGTTTTTACCCAATCTATACTGATGAAAGGGCAAACCAATGCAAACTGGTCACTTTGACCAAAATATTGGTTAAGTAGTATTGCATCTTTCAAAACCCAAAACCAGGTCTGGAACCGGTAAGCCTTTCTTTGTCAGGTCCTCCAGCCAACGCCATTTTTACTACTAACCTTGTCTCATATTGTAATACTAAAGTACTAATCATACAACTGTGACCAGTGGCTTGCTCAGATTCTGATTCTTATATTATTTAATGAAAATGGTTTTAACCAATTAGATTGGTTGTTTTTCTGAACAATATATTATTAGAATCTATACAAACTCTATCCAACTGACCTGAACTCTCCTCCAAACTCCCACATCTTGATTGAATCCTGAGGCTGTTTAAATGCCTGTTGAAGTCTGCAGGCGAGCTAAACCACTTGCTGAAGCGGTCACATGGTATGGCGACAGCAAGGCTTTAGACATCATATATTTTGACCCCTCCCCTACATGAAGCAAGCCTCGATATGCGCGATTGAGTTTGTAGGACTTTTAGAGTAATGTTCAGTTTTAACCCAGAGTTATACCCCAGAGATCCTGTTATCTTTCCCTCTATGAAGATCCTTATTGATTGTAAAGAAGTGAATATCACACCCACCCGAATGAAGCACAACTGTCTTTCTGTAAATGTCTCCATGTATCAGTGGAGCCAGTATTTCCATGTTTGTTCTCAGGTGGTTTGGTCAACTTTTGGGTTTAGAAGCAAATAAAACTCAGCAGAGATAAGACCAAATATCACCTTTAGTGATATGTAGACCTTCAGAACGGGTTAGGGTTAAGCCTAACCCAGGGGGCAGAAATGTTCCCTTCCTCCTGCAACGGTTCATAGCTCCCTTCTTTACCGCTGTGCACTGCAATAAAATGCTGCCTAATATCAGGGTGGCTGCACCTCTTTTCTTACCACATCAAAATATGTTTTTAAATAAAATTTTTCAAATGTCGGTCAAAGAGAGTCTAAGGGAGCCAAAGAGAGTCAAATGGGGTCAAAGAGAGTCAAATGGGGTCAAAGAGAGTCTAAGGGAGTCGAAGAGAGTCAAATGGGGTCGAAGAGAGTCTAAAGGAGTCAAAGAGAGTCAAATGGGGTCAAAGAGAGTCTAAGGTAGTCAAAGAGAGTCAAATGGGGTCAAAG
>NW_015150925.1:481507-483157 GCF_000732505.1 Cyprinodon variegatus | reverse complement strand
AGTCAAAGAGAGTCAAATGGGGTCAAAGAGAGTCTAAGGGAGTCAAATAGAGTCAAATGGGGTCAAAGAGAGTCTAAGGGAGTCAAATAGAGTCAAAAGGAGTCAAAGAGAGTCTTTCTTTTCCACTTTCCTCATGTTGTTTGAGAAGGAGGGATTGTTGCAACACAGCCTTAAAACTTTTTTATCAGCCAGCATATAAGCTGAAGCAGACTTAGATGATGGCTGAAGCTGACCTTGAACTTAACTAATTATTTTATAAAGGGAAATTTATGAAGAACAGGAAATTCCATTTCTGTAAATAAACAGAGTTGAGCTAAACTAACAGAACAGTTTGATTTCTGCTGAGATCAAGTCAAACACAGATAGAGTCGCTTTGTAAATCGAGTTCCGAAGCTGATTGATTCATGACTTTATTTTGCTGTATCAGAGTAAAGGAGACGGGACAGAAGGACAGATGCAAACGTTTCTTTTATATTTGTCTTAAGCATAGTGAAATACTATCGTTTCCTTGACTGGACCAGAAAAACAGAAGATTATGAGCGATGAAATGTGAAAAGAAGCTTTTTTATTCCTCTGCTGCTGGCCGTCTCCTGATGACCAGGGAAACAGGCCCTTCAGGTAGAGCCTTGATCATGTTCCAGGCCTCGAATCTGGTCATGTCCTGCAGACCTGCTCCCTGAACCTGCAGGACTTCGTCTCCACACTGCAGACCGCTTTGCTCTGCTGCTCCACCTGAAAGCACAGATGTTTCCTCATCAGAAAAACTCCAGCTGGAGTTTAACTCTTTCCTGTAAACATGGCATACCCTTAAATATCCTGTTGATGACCAAAGGTCTGTCTCCTTGGATTGAACCTTTCCCTCCTTCCAAAGAAAAGCCAATCCCTCCAGCACCTTTCTCCAGGTCCACAGTCATTGGGACGCCCTGTTCCTCTGCTGAGACAAAGTCACAGCCTTTCAGAACACAAACTGGGCAGAGGTCAGAGGTCAGGTGCTTTAGTGAGACTCACTGGGAGCACTGGGTTCCTCCCCTCTCCTGCTCCCTCCATCTTTGCCCTCTTCATCGGCTCTCTTGCAGATCACCACCACAGCCAGGGTTTGATTGCGGGCCTGACGTAGAACAGCCGTGGCGTCCGTGTGCTTGACTCCACGCAGAGTTTGGCCATTGATGGACAGAACCTCGTCTCCTTTCTGGATGGTTCCCTCCTGAGCTGCCAGTCCACATGGAAACACTTTGTGCACCTTTAGGGCAGAAAAGCACAGGAATGAACAGAAATAACCTTCTGGTGTAATGATTAATAAACAGAATGTGGCTGTGACTGGATGGGGTTAGGGCTAGCAGAACCAGGCTGAGGATTGTCGGATCATGGAAGCAGCTGCTGATCCCTGGAGGATGGAAAGTTTAAACCTAAACCTAAACCAAGCAGCTTGATACAATGGGGCAAAAAAGTATTTAGTCAGCCACCAATAGTGCAAGTTCTCCCACTCAAAAAGATGAGAGAGGCCGGTAATTTTCATCATCATAGATATACCTCAACTATGAGAGACAAAATGAGAAAAAAAAATCCAGAAAATCACATTGTCTGATTTATAACGAATTTATCTGCAAAATATGGTTGAAAATAAGTATTTGGTCAGTTACAACCAAGCAA
>NW_015150925.1:478600-480415 GCF_000732505.1 Cyprinodon variegatus | reverse complement strand
TTGCTTGGTTGTAACTGACCAAATACTTATTTTCAACCATATTTTGCAGATAAATTCGTTATAAATCAGACAATGTGATTTTCTGGATTTTTTTTTCTCATTTTGTCTCTCATAGTTGAGGTATATCTATGATGATGAAAATTACCGGCCTCTCTCATCTTTTTGAGTGGGAGAACTTGCACTATTGGTGGCTGACTAAATACTTTTTTGCCCCACTGTATATTTAATGAACTGATGGATAGAGAGGAAGATGAAGTGGTTGGAAGATGAGTTTTCACTTTGCTCACTGAAAGGACCAGGATCATCATCACATAAACAACACAGAGGAGCTTTGGTTCTCCTACCGTTGGTGCTTTGTTCTCCAGGTCACATCCTCCAGCGATGCTGAAGCCCAACCCAGCTCCTTCCTCTTTATGCAGGATCACAACGTGGATGTCCACCAGTTGCTGAGCAGAATGAAGTCATCATCAGACTTTACTTCATTTCTAAATATGTTTCCACACTAAACATTCAACTAGCTAATCAGATGTTTAGGGAATTTGGAAATATGTATGTATGATATGGTGATTATATGACTGAAATATTAAGCCTCATTGTCTTCTCTTTTCTGAGGCTAAATAAGTCAAAGTATTGCTGCAAAAGGTTGAAGTTTATCAGCCTTCGGTCCAACTTTATGGTGACCGATCCGGTTCAGTTGCGTTTATCACAGTGTTTAGGTTCAGAGCTTTAATCAGAGGTTTAAGTTTGCAGTCTTTCCCCAATGTTGGTATTTCTGACAGTCCAAATATGGTCACAGACTCTCCCTCCATCCTGTCATCATACCAGCATCCCCTTTGTGGCCTCAATGACTATCCGAATCAAACATCCTCCTTTGTTTTCCGTAACATTTTAATCAGGACTACTTGGTAGTTAAATGTAGAAAACCTTGTCCATCTGATCCTGATCAATAACCCATTCAGAGGGGCTGGTGGCGAGCCCCAGGGCAGCTGTGGCTACAGGGCGTGACTGACTGATTAACTGGATGCAATGCAGTTACTTTTAATGCTCTTCAGTTTTTATAGATCATTTGATTTGTAAAAACAATAATTTCCTTTTCTATATGAAATCTCTGTGTCTGCATTAAAAAAAGAAATGTTGTTGGTCCACCGATGAATTTTAGAGCAATAGAGGTACTTAGATAGTTTAGTTTTTACCTTCAGTGTCTCTTCTTCCAAAGTCTTAGCTTCTTCAATCATCTTTCGGATTTCCTGGGAAGGAATTCCTGACATGACGGAGTGAAGGCAGGTTGCCTGGTCCAAGTTCTCCCTGCCTTGCTCAATGGTGCATTCTCTCAGAGTTGCTAAGCTGCATTAAAGAAAGAGAACACATGAGGAATGCCAGTGATCACACACATACCTGTGCAAAGCCATCTCACCTGACAGAGAATCCTTTATTTGTGCAGACCGTACTCAGCTCAGACTCCGAGGGATTATCTACCTCCCTCGCTGGGGGGTCCATTAAGCTTTGGGACGGAGGGTTCCCTTGGTAGGAAGTAGGGTGGGAGCGCATTATTGCCTGTGAAACCTGGAGAGCAAATTACCAGAAAGTAAACAAAACCAGGTGATTACATTCATTTCAGTTGATCCTTTTTATACAACAATGTAGTCCAGTCATGATTGCTTCATTCTATTTAAAGGAACCCTGCAGATTGCATCGAGGAATTGACTGGAATTAATCTTCTTAATCCCTCACACCGAGCATGCATGCAGTGACAGTGGAGAGGAAAAATTCACCCTAAACAGGAAGAGACCTCCAGCAGAACCAGAACCAGGCTCA
>NW_015150925.1:475227-477540 GCF_000732505.1 Cyprinodon variegatus | reverse complement strand
GATGGATGGATGGACGGATGGATGGATGGATGGATGGATGGATGGATGGATGGATGGATGGATGGATGGATGGATGGATGGATGGATGGAGGAACATGCCTCCATGTGTGACTCCATCCTCCTGTCTTGGTGTGATGAGGTTACCTGGTTGCTGAAGGCAATGATCTTCCCAATGTGTTCCTCCTCCTGGCTCCTCGAGGGCCGGCCCTCTGCAGAGGGAGGAGCTGCCATGGGGGCCTCTCCACAGTCTTCTCCTGAGGTCTGGTCTGAGTGTTTCACCTCCTTCTGTTGATCCACTCTGACTGATGAAGACTGGGCTTCTGTGGAGGTGGTCAGATCCTGCTCTTTCACCTCAGCTTCTTGGTTGGACTGTTGAACTTTCCTGTCTGAACTCTCCTCCATCACAGAGTCGCTGATGGTGTCAGAGAAGGGGACATCATTAGAGAGGTGGTTTCCAGAGATCTGGTCCTCAGGGGACTCGGCTTCAGTTTGATCGCTGTCTTCATGAAGGACTGACTGAACAGCAGAGGGTGGAGCAGAGACGTCCTCGGTCAGGACGGATGCAGACCGCTCTGACTCTTCATGAAGGACTGANTGAACAGCAGAGGGTGGAGCAGAGACGTCCTCGGTCAGGACGGATGCAGACCGCTCTGACTGCGTCTCATCGGAGAGGTTTTGTTTGCTCTTGCCATCATCTCTGTCTGAAGCAGGAGGAGGGTGACTCGGACTCGTACACTGCTTTTCTTTCAAAGATAGGGAGTTGGAAGGAGTGGTAGATCTCCTGCCGGCTCTTTTGTCCGGAGCTTCTGGACTAGAAAACGTCTCAAAGGAGTGAATCTTCTGCCTGATGGACATGGTGGCTGCTCCTGAGGAGGACCTGCCCCCCAGGCTTCTGCTGACTCCAGCTGCAGCCACCTCTGCTGAATGATTAGCTTGCCTCATCTGATCCTGGTTGTCTCGTCTTTTCTTCAGACTTGGATTAAACCAGGCCGGTTTCGGGGCCACTGGGGGGGGTACTTTTGGCCCGGAGGCTTCATTAAGCTGGTCCTCTGAAGGAGGGGGCTCCAGGCTTCTTTTATCTTCCTTCATGGTTGCAGGGGGGGGCTCTGGTTGAGACGGGTCTATGGCAGAGCTCTGATCGATCAGTTTAAGCCTCAGATGAAGAACCTGCAAACAGCAAGGAACCATTTAGGAGCCAAGAAGCATTTCAAATAAATCCTGAATAAATGCAGAATATTAGCAGTAAACTCTGATTTCCAAATATCTGGGATGTTTCTTCTCGTAGTCATAGGTGACTCCCAACATGTTTGTTTGTGACTTAGAGGGTTTAGAATGCATCAGCAGCAGCTGTTGTTTACATAACTGTAGAATAAATAAATAAACAAGGTCATTTCAAGCTGTTTTGTGTTTTTTTTTTTTAAAGCCAAGAGAATCTGTCTTTTTCCAACTTCTGTCCCTTCAGCCTGACAGAAATAAAAGTCACCAAACACAGTTTTCCAACCTGTAGTGTGTATTTATCATTTTTCATTGCTGATATACGACGATGGCTGATAGCAGGACACAAAAATTAAGATTTCCTGAAAAGATGAGAGAGTAGACTTTCTGCTAAATCCCCTTCTAATGTAAAATATCACAGATTACTGGATTAAGGACATTTCTGTTATACGACATGCCATCACACATAAACAATTTCTGAGAATTTGGAAACAGTTGCTCTTTATTTACATGGTTGAGGACCTATTTATTGTTCCACGCTGCCCCTCCTCCCTTTCATCGTGGGGGGCATATTCCCCTGCCCCTCCCATTTGCTGAACAAACTTCTGCTGCTGTTGTTTAACAGCATTTTAACCATTTATCATTTAAGCTGAAAGTATTTTATGTTATTTTAATTGCACTGTTGTTCTAATCATACCTGCTGCTATTAGTGAATGTATTAACATCTGGCCTATCCTGGACAATCTCAGAAGCCAGTTAAAGGATTCTTAGGGTTTTATTCTTTTTCTTTATTCTTTTTGTTTTCGTTAAACTAGTCATTTAATCTACCTGGTGTTTATTTTCTAATAGCGTGTAGTGTTTGCATAGATGTTAGATTTCTGTAATCCTGAATTATTATAATAAAGACGTCAGTGTTTAACTTGTAGTGGTCTTGTAATCCATATAGCGGACTGTTTGTCACTGAGGCCAGAGACGCCCTCTTTTGGTAATAATTTAAATAAACTGAGACAAATAGTTATTTGATTGATAATTAATAGCTCTGCTGATAACCTAGCCTGGGTCACTATTGATCTGGATACCTGGATTTAAACCGCCGGT
>NW_015150925.1:471356-472877 GCF_000732505.1 Cyprinodon variegatus | reverse complement strand
CCTTCCAGAGGGCAACAGGTCAAACAGGGTGGAGCCAGGGTGGGAGCTGTCCTTGGAGATGGCCCTGGCTCTGCCCAGTTCAGCCCGTTCCAGCCCTGTTCTGTCCAGTTCAGCCCAGCTCAGCCCAGTTCAGTCCAGTTCTGTCCAGTCTAGTCCTGTCCAGTCCAGTCCAGATCAGTCCTGCCCAGTACAGCTCTGTACAGCCCTGTTCAGTCCATCTCAGTCCAGTTCAGTCCGTTTCAGCCACCACATACACGATCATCACGTAGAACCATCCGTCAGAAAACTTAAAATAGAACCACGTTTAACTCCTCAAACAAAAAGAGCTCCACTTATCCAAGAGACAGATCTTTGGAGTTTTTTCTATGGGGATAGAGAGGATCTCTTTCCCTTCATGCCACCAGAATTCAGCTCCCCGCCAGCCAGACCCCGTTTCAGAACCTCCGACAGCCAGAGCTCCCCACATCCAGGAGTCTGACCTCTGGAATTTCTTTTATGGGGATAGAGAAGATATCTTCCCTTTCATGCCACCTCATTGCCATCAGTAGCATTTCAGAGTCATTTGTTTCTAAACCTGACCCCACGCCTGTTTCCCTAGCATCAGAATCCAATCATAAACCAGTTCACTTAGCGCCTGAACCCTTTAGCACACCAGTTAGCCTTTTATCACAATCAGTCAGCGAACCTGTGAATTTAGCCACTAAGACCCCCCGACGTAAGAGACGGCGTCGCCGTAAGCCCGCTCTGAGCCGTCTAGAGACCCCTGAATCGACTCTGAGCCATCTAGAGACCCCTGAGCCAGTTCTGAGCCGTCTAAAGACCCCTGAGCCAGCCCTGAGCCGTTTGTCTGTCTAATTACCTTCAGGTACAACACTGAATCAGACTCTGTCAAGATTTCCCCAGACCCCCTGGCTAACCTAACAATACCTTCTCTACAGAGAACCCTCGTGAAGTCTGTCCCAGACCAGAACCTGTTTCCAATGATTTACTTGTGTTAACATCTTAATAAACTGTTTGAACTTTTACTCCCGTTTCCGTGGTGTGTTCTGCATGTGGGTTAATTCAGTAAGCCATCATGACATCCAGTGGCTAAAATAGTTGGTTTCCCTCTCATAATTTTGGCAAATAAAGATCAAACGTCACCAAATCCACAGAGTTTGTTGTTGATGAAGAGAGGAATAAACACAGTTAAAGACTTGAAGGTACATTTATTTAATCCCATGTTATGGAGGAGGATTGTTCTGTGTGATAGAATGTAGTTTACTAGAAATTTCCTTAATCCAGAAATCTGTCATATTTTACATTAGAACTGGATTAACCACAAAGTCTCATTACAGTCTCATCTTCGCCCTCAGTGCTAAGCTTTTGATCTAGAATCCTAGATCCTCCCCTGGTTGAGATGTAGATTCCATCTTCCTTTAGAAGGGAAGGAAAGACAGCAGTGGGATCTGGAATGCTACTTTTGGAAAATGGCATTTTCCATTTTCACCCAAGGTCCTGCCGGCCACCAGATGTTGTGAT
>NW_015150925.1:465771-469612 GCF_000732505.1 Cyprinodon variegatus | reverse complement strand
ATGTTTAATATTTTCAAATTTGTAAAATAATTATTGATAATAGTAAAACTGGTGGATTAAGTTAGTTTGGTTGAGTGTTTCATTTCCCCTTTAAAGCTCGTTTCTTGGACATAAAACTTTAAATTCTTTAATGGCAGCATTAGGAAAAACTGCATCATAGTGAATCCTGACTTTAGGGATTAGGGAGGTTTTCCTGGACCTCCTTCCATGGTAGTCTGTCTAGATTAGGATGATCTGCTGCTGCCTTTACTTTCATTTTTTCATGTTATTTCTGCAGTACTATTGATGACCCAGCATTGAACGTCACTAATGCCATTTTATCAAGGAAAGAACCTTTTGTAAACTATTTGGACAATTGTTCATCACATAGCTTTGAACCAGCATAGGCCTTGCTGGGGTCCTCCACGGCTAGAACACAAGGGCTGCACCCCGTCCCACACCTTCCATAACCGGGGGCTCTGCCACACCTTGACCAGATGTGTAGATGGTCTGACTGGAAAGCTCATAAATTTGTCTGGCTGGTTTTCTACCTGAAACTCAATTAAAATGGTCTCAGTTCTTTTTAAAATCATCTTTATCGGAACTCGTTCTGACTGGATTTGTCACTTTCCCTCCTTTAAGGTGCTTTTCCAGCTCTTCTATCCCACACCTACATCCCCCCAACCATAATCACCCACTTCCCCCGCTCCCCTTCCCCCACTCCTCCGCTACCCTCAACTTTAAATTTTCTCAGCTCTTATATCTCGAGAGCTTTTTTCAGCTGCTCTTTATTTGCACAGCGGAGGAAAAAAAAGGGTTTCCAAGAACTTAAGCAGACATTTATAGCTAAAACAGAAGTTACTTCTTGACGTTACCTGGTGTCTCTTCATTAAAACTCAATATAGAAATAGAAACTGTTCTTGGGTTTTCTTTGGGTTGAATCTAGCAGTGGGCCGTTATCGCCGTTAACGCCATGCGACAGAGTATTAGGGCCAGGCTTGAGATTTTTTCCCTTCTATTAGGAGAATAAAGTCCTAAGATTACTAGAAACAAGTTGTATTTTATGACAACTCCTACAAGAAGCCCTTTGTTCCCTAAAGTGAGGAATGTGGAGCATCATGTGAAGTTATACTTTAGCATCGGTTTGACAAATCAGGAAATCTTTTAGCAGCAGCATCAAACTGGGCAGGATGTCAAAGTGGACTCTGGTTGCTGATTGGTGGAGCTGGTCTGCGGTCATCTGGTGGGCGGAGCTCCAAGCTTTCTTTCTGAAACAGGTTGTTGAATGATGACTTTATTCTCTTAATAATACATATATTGTGACCTTACGCTCTATATTTATGCAACACAAACACGGGAAATGCTTTATATCCCTTCTGTCCAACTAGTGAAACATTGTTCCGATAGTGCCAATGTTCACACTTACAACTGCAACCTCCAGAACATTATATTTGCTTAGTATGACCAGACTACTACCATCCCTGAGCTCCAGTTTCCTCTCAAAGGGATCCAGCCTCCAGTGGCATCTGACCCTCACTGAGGGGTCTTCACTGAGGGGCCCATATCTAGTCAACCTAGTCTACTTTGAGAAGCTAAGCGGCTTATTTTCTGATTGATTCATTGAAACCTGGGTAGAGTTCAGCCTTTAACCTGACTTCTGCTCTCCAGAGGTTCCTGCTCCTGCTAATCAGTTCCCTGCTCTGCCTGCAGAGCTCAGTAGGTAAATCCTCTAACCGGCATGTGTGCTGAGCGATGAGGTCGTGGCGTTTAGCGCTCACTGAGAGAGAATAGGGATGATCCTTTTCTGCAGGGGGGGGGGGGCTTGATAGCTTTAGGGGTCTATCTCAGTCAGAGCTACGCATGAATTTCCTGGGTCTGACAGAAAAGAGATGCAATAACAAAGTAAAACACATCTGCGGTGGTGGAAAAGATTAAAACAAAGAAAAATTTCTCTTTCAGTCCTGTAAAATAAAGGAGGGATGTTAAAAAACATGCTTACATCTCCCCCAAAGGGGAAAACACTTGTGGAGGACAGAATAAACCCTGCAGTGCTTATTCAGGCAGACACAATCACCCTTTGCCATCCAGCTAAAGTCAGCCAATCATCTGTTCCTGGAGGTGCGGATGTCAAACAGCAGGGCTGTTGGCACAGACTGACTGTTTGTGATTAGCGGCCACCAGACGGTGCTGTAATGCAAATCCACCCATTTACGGGTTTGTCTTTACCAGTAAAAAAAAAAAAAAAAAGTCAAGATCATCTCCATTGGAAGTCAATGGGGCTGCCATTGTGCGGCACCCAGAGTGCAGTCTGTGGGATCAGCTGGTGAAGGTTCATCCAGGTCATAGTAATTCCGTAAATTTTTAAAAACAATCCACTGGATTTGGTTTTCAAGGCTTGAAGACATTTGGCTTCCCCTCCAGGAAGCTTTCTCAATTCAAAATGTCTGGATTCGCATAGTTTGAGGCTTTATATAGATCGAACTGGGTACTTATCAGAGCCCCAGTGTACCGCTAGGTCACCACTCCCCCAAACAAGTCATAAATCTGCATCACACTGATAGCATCAAACCTAATAGAACAGGACATACTTCATGGGATACACCATGGACCCCTGGAAGGCTTGGATGATGGTGTGTTTTACAATGCTGTCAGGGGAGGATATTAAAGATGTGTGGAGTTTTGGTTTTATGATACTCAGATTTGTCCTGTTTGGATTTGGAGGATACCTGCTGTATCTACAATTACAGAGGATTTCAGCTGCAATTTGGGTATTGATCAGGTTGCTGGAAGAGGTTGACGCCCTCACAAAGGCTGTGAATGAGCAGGACCAGGAGCTGAGCCACATGCTGGGTGTGATTGAACACAGGCTGGCTGTGGTGGTTCAACCCAAAGGTGAAATCGGAAAATATCTTGGATGTGCACGCTCGCTTCAAGGCAGAAAAGCCAAACACATTTGGAATGTTTAATTTCACCACGAAAGAGCCAGCAAGAAAAGACTGAAGGCTGAAAATTCCTGTGCTGCTGCGTTCAAAACAATAAGTGTTACTCTGGATATGACCTCCCCCCCTTTATCTAATCTTCCCTGGATGTTATGGCAAAAGGGCCCAGAAGGACTGCTCCCCCCTCCCCTACCCAGGAACAGCTCATAGAGGACGATGGCCTGTGGTCAGCGTTCACGGACATATTGAATGCATTCATGAAGACACACAACTAATGTCTCAAATGTCAGATTGACTCCATGTGACTAAGCCTCTGATGTGAGCCTGTGCTGAGATGTCTCTGTTACATCTGCTTTTCTTGTGCGGAGGTTTTTTTCATATCTCAAACTATATCCTGTCAAACATAAAATGTGGCTCCACAGAGATAAAGGGGGCGCTATAGAGAACCGTCTGGGACCTGGGCAGCCAGGTAACGGGTGGGAACCTGGCAGCCATAAGAATGCGGCAAAGGCAGCGTTCTGATGGCACGCATGGCCTCAATAAATCCTTTCCCTCTCTCAGCCCCTATCGCCCCCGACCCACCCACCCACTGTATGTGATCTATTGTGATGAATGGTTGAACTGAAACTGAAATCTAGATTGCAATGTAAATTGTAGTTGACAATAAAGTTGATTGATTGATTATAGATGAACATTTTCTATCTGTTGTGTTTCTAGATGTTGCACAGACTTGTTCATTTGAGCTTTGCTTTATAGAACGCTATGTATTTTAATAACTTTTCATAATCTGTTTCAGTCAAATGTGGGGAATAGTTTTCTTGTGTGTACCGCACTATGGAGGACCAACTCTGCCATATTTAAAAATAAATACAGAAAGAAATTAATGCTCAATAAATAAATAAGCATACAATTAATTGCCACCA
>NW_015150925.1:463406-465381 GCF_000732505.1 Cyprinodon variegatus | reverse complement strand
ATTAATAAAGAGTTCTAACAATGGCTTTTTTTCCCCCTTGATTTTAAATCCAAATTTAAGAAAATATAATTATTGATCTGAGGCACCAAGCAAACGTCCAGCAGGGGGCGGCAACCAGACAAGAAGAAGTGTGCAGATGGTGGCTGAAGATTTGGTTGAATCAATGTTTTCTGTTTTCTCAGAAACATATCTATAACCACATTCTTAAAAATTCATTTTACATAACTACAGAAAAACATTGTGAATAAAACCAGACATTGGGTGGCCACTAGGACCTGTGGTGAAACTGGCATATGCCAGATAACACTTTCATGGCCACTGAGGATAAAGTGAGTATTATTGGTAATAAAATTATTATAAAGGCAATAAGTTCATTATTAATATAAACGGTTCTTCTAAGTGAAACACCCTCTACTTTCTATAGATCTATATCTAGATACATGTGATGCACTGACAGTAGTAGTGGAAAGTATTGCTTTATTATTACAAAAAGCACTTTTTAGCTATTATAATGTCTTTTATTTTATTTTATTATTATTTTTTTTATGAACTTTGCGCCATCAGGATAATTTCTTTGGTTCTCTGCAGTGAATATTTTTCAGACCCCAGTAAGAAGAGCAGCAGCGTTAGCCGTAGTTAACGGCTGTCAGCTTGCAGTCCTCTGACATTTAGAGCTGAAAAAATGTAACTGTGAGGACTGGAGGCGGTCCTTCTGCAGGACTCCGCCTCCTCTCCTCGTTCTGAATCACGCTGGTTTCACAGTAGATCACTTCCGCTTCCTTTCTGAGGCGGTTCTCCTACTTCCTGCAGCAGCCATGGGAGTTGCTGGCCGTGGTCTCCATCAGTTTGGGGACCATCTTTCTCCGTGTCTTTGGGCTCCTCTAGAAGAGGGCAGAACTGTGGTTTCCAAAGGAACATCAGAAGCCACCTTCCCTCCATTCAGGATTTGCTCGTTCTCCAAATTGTTGCACAAACGTTGAAGCAGACTTTCTTCTAACCAGCATGTCTGAGATTGATCTGCCTGCCATTCAGGCTGCTAACAGAGATGCAGCGCGTCATTGCATCCCGCACCATGACACTAACGCTGCTTCCCTCAGTGATAAACCCAAACAGGAAGTCCAGTCTGTGTCTCCCTCCTTTAAGGGACCAAAAACCACAGACTGTTGGAAGTTCCTCTGATATTCCTGCATGCAGACTCTAAGCTTTGTTTCTTACCTGTGCTGATCGTTCTTCATGCACTCCACAGCGTCCGAACTCCGCTGTACGCCGCTCTAACTGTTCTTCCTGTCACACAAACAGGAAGTGTGTCTCACAACACTCAGCAACCACAGAGAGGTGCAAAAAAAGATCTTTCAGAGACTATTGAGGAGCCATTTCCTCAGTGAGTTCAGTCTGATCTGATCTTGATCTCTGCAGGTATGTCCTCCATCCCCTCCAAGAAGAAGAGCAGGAAGTCCAGAGTTACCCTGAATCTGCAGCTTTCAGCAGGAATACCATACATGGTGTGCACTACGGCCGGAGCTGCAGGCTGTTTACCAACCACTAAAATAAGGAAGAAGAACTTTTTTTCTTTTTTCCTCCCAGATGAGTCTATAAAACCCAAAAACTTTTGAAGGATCCTTAATAATAAATCACATAAAGCAATAAAAGTAGTGAGAGAGCAGTGCTGCTGGTTGAACTCTGAGGTCTACTTATTGGTTCAAACTTCAGATTCATCAGATGATTTAAACCTGATTCATCAGTTAGATGTTAAAAACCCGGGAATCAATCAATCAATCAATCAATCAATCAGTGAACCATACAGGGTTAATAGGACAACCACTAAAAAACCTGTAAAAAAAAGCTGTAGCCTCTGTGCTCCTTTTAGGGCATATAGAGGCGTTCCACAGGGCTGTGCTCTCTCAGGGATGCTCTATGTGTAATGATCTCAGGATATTGAACCCAGAATTCAAGGCGAGACAGGCAGTGGGAAAGT
>NW_015150925.1:461516-462404 GCF_000732505.1 Cyprinodon variegatus | reverse complement strand
TAATCAGCCGCAGAACCAATTAGACAGGGGAGCAAGGAGCAAAGGAAAAAACCAAACCATCAGCGCCAAGATCATGACTCTATGCACTCTCCCTGGAATCTCTCCACCAAAAAAATAAATGCTCAAGTGTTCATGGTTTTATTATAACTGGTTTTAACAGAAATATTCTGGTGAAGGTTGTCAGTCATCCAGGTCCAAGTCATTCCAAAAACAATTAAAAGCAATCCACTGGACCTCACCCGACCAACCTTTCAGACACATAGACTGGTATGGTAATGGGTGGACCCGTTCATCCGTTTCTATTTGCATGTTTTCTACACCAAAACAAGGTATTGTTGGGCTGCTGGATAAAACCTGGAACTCAACGCTATTTCTGACATTTTGAACTGAAAAAGCTTCCTGGATGGAAGAGAAACGTCTTCAAACTTGGAAACAAAGTTCAGTGGATTGATTTTAACTTTTTGGAACAGAAATATTGTTTTATCAGCCTATGCTGATGATGTTGTTGTTTTTATAAAAGATCAACAAGATGTCAATATAGTAAATAATGTCAACAATAAGTTCCACCTAGCCTGCCGATCAGCAGCTTTCCGCATGCAGTTCCTGCAGAAATACTTGGCAGGATCTAGAGAAACCATGTGGAGAGACGTGGCCAGTTGTATTCTCAGGCTCATTCTCAGGGAAGCGGCTCTTCCAGCCGTCGTATTTCCGAATTCTCCCGAGTGGTGCACGACTTTATACGTGTCACTTAAGTGAATGTGATTGGTTGATTATCAAGGGGGGGGGATTGTTGTGACAAGTTTGGTTGTGGCCGGTTTGTCGGAAGGATCTTGCTAACCAGTTAGCAACTTAGTGCTAGTAGGTTCCCAATGGGAAATTCCATTGGGA
>NW_015150925.1:457247-458916 GCF_000732505.1 Cyprinodon variegatus | reverse complement strand
CTGCAGAAGATAACGAAAAGAATGAATATGGAGAATGAATTGACATTCAAATATGACTTCCCTACAACTTTAAAAATGGATTTCTGTATTTCTGTATAACAAGCGTAGAAGAGCTGTTAGTGAGTGGGACGACAAGTTTGGAGGAAGGGGACCCCAATGGAGGGCTCTTTATAAGCCTCCAATAAGAAAACGGACTGGTGATCTACAATGGACAATTCTTCATGGCGCCGTTGCAATGAACTCTTTTTTTTACCAGTTATTTCTCCAGGGGTTTTAACTGAGCTTTTTGCAGCCTATCAGAGAATGTTTTTCACGTTTTTATGGATTATGAACGGCTAACTGGTTTTATTTTACCCTTTTGAGGAATTTGAGGTAGTTTTTATTCATTCAGTTTTTATTAATGGTGTAAATTACTCCAAAGCAACTAAGTTAAATTCACAAATTTTAAATTGTTGAATTGCCAATGCAAAAATAGCAAGTCGATGCTGCGTCTATGTGGAAGTGGAAAATCACGGCCAGGATTGGTCTGGAGTTTCACTTCCACAGAGCCACCACAAATTTAAATTCTTTTTTACAGCCGTTTGGTTTTAAAGAGACTTTATGCTATTTCTGATCAGGGCAAATTCAACAAGCACGTCATATAAAGATGTATGTGTTTATGACCTGATTATGTTTTTAAAAGTGTTATGTTATTGTATAAATAAATTTTTTGATAAAATTCAAAAGCCCCACCCCCTCTCTCTGAGAAAATGAGGATGTGCAAAAAAGGCAATTTATGAATTGGAGAAGTAATATCTTTTTTGTAGTCTCTCCCTCTCTGGTTTCAATTCAATTCAGTTTATTTCTATAGCACCAATTCATAACACTCAAGGCACTTTACAGTTCAACCAGATCGTCCGGTCAGATTTTTTCAAAGTTTTCTATCTAACATGAAAGGAAACAAGTTTACATGAAAGGAAATTAAAGTTAAAGGAGCAGACAGAAGTCTCCAGTTCTGTTTTAACCACGCCAGATTTACTCATTTAGCTGTTAAAATTGAATTGGTTTATTTCCACAGTCATCCGAGACAAAAAACACACACAAAAATGTACTAAACTCTAGTGTTTGAATAGAATATAATAGAACAGAATAGGAAGGAATAGAACAGAATAGAATAGATCCACAGTTAGTTAAGAAAATTTTATGGTAAATCTTAGCAACCTCTCCTGTTCCCATCTAACCTCATCGTCCCCTCTCCACTCTGGACGTGTTTACCTTCTTAGCAGCTTTCTATTCATCCAACATGGACACATGTCCACTGGACCTCCCCTTCTAAGCCCAATATCCCATCATAATGGTGTTCAACATTGGCAACCTCTGCCACTTGAGGGAGCTACTGCTGCTGTTGGTGAGACGTATCATCTTAACTTCCTGTTCTCACTACTGAGCAGTGCTGTTGCTGTCCAGTCTATCTCTGTCTGTATTAAGTTATTTTTTCTGTGATATCTCTGTATCTCAGTAACTCTAACTGTCCAGAACCCCTTTAAAACATAGCGCCTTCTGCTGTACTTTTCTACTGAGCACTTGTCAGTTTCACACGGTTTTATGACTTGATTGGTGATAATCACATTGACTTATGTTGCCTTACAGAAACCTGGCTGCAGCAAGAGGATTATGTGAGCATAAATGA
>NW_015150925.1:452494-454529 GCF_000732505.1 Cyprinodon variegatus | reverse complement strand
GCAATGAATCGATGCAAACAGCTGGTTTTCCTTAGATGGAAAACTTTGAATCAATCTGACTGGATGATCTGGTGAACTGGAAAGTGACCTGAGATGACATGATGTGAATTGGAGCTATAGAAATAAACTGAATAGAATTGAACTGAATTGAACCCTCTATTCAATTCAGTTTCAATTCAGTTTATTTCTATAGCGTCAAAACTGTTTCATATTCATGTTTCATGTAATTTTTTTATTAATTTGAAATTCATGAGTGATATTAATCATTTAGTTTAAAGTAAAACAACATATGTACAAGGTTAAAGGAGCCTTAGATTTAGATTTTTTAAAGTTTAGCATGCATATTTTTGTTTGTATTTGTCTAAGATGTCTTTTTGGTTTTTAAAATAAAAATACAAACGTGACTGCGGTGGAAGATTGCCTTCATGTGAAGCCAGATGAAGACTACCAGAAAGCAAAGAGGTTACTAAAAGAACATTTTGGCAACGATTACAAGTTTGCTGTATGAACAAAGTGGGAAGCCAAAGGAGGCAGAATGGCTAAATGCTTTCTCACCCTTTCTGACAGCGTGTCTTAACACCAGGACTGAAGTGAGTTACATGGAGGAGCTTGATAATGTTGCAAACTTGAAGGCTATTGTTTCAAAGCTTCCTTATAAGCTACGTGAAAGGTGGAGAGGTGTTTTATTTGGTGTACAACATTACTGCACATTAAGAAAAAAGAGACCGTTGCTGAAAAGAAAAGGAGACAGAGTTGTGAAACACAAACTGTCCATCATTCCTGTCCAGGTCAAAGCCAGGAGGAGAAATGCGGTGGTGCAGACCTACCCCTTTTTGGACCCAGGAAGCTCGGCCACATTCTGTACCGAGGCATAGATGAAGGAGTTGAAGCTCACTGGAAGAAAGACAGACATACTGCTGAGAACGTTGAATGAAGAGAAACTTGTTCCTACTTCTGTGGTGTCATGCTTGGAAGTCAGCAGGTTGTCCAGTGAGGAGTTCATCGATCTTCCAGATGTCTTCTCACAGAAGTCCAAACCTGTAGGAAAACATGCCGAAACAAAACAATCTAGAAAGATGGACCCACCTTAAAGGAATACACTTACCTCATATCGAAGCTGACGTTGGATTGCTCATAGGAGCAAATGTACCCAAAGCAATGGACCCGTGGAAGCTGGTGAGCAGTGTTGATAATGGGCCATACGCCGTGCGAACCAAGCTAGGGTGGACTGTGAATGGACCTTTGAGGGAAACAAACCATTACAAAGACAAAGGAGGTCTAAAGAGGAAAACTGCTAACTGCATATCAGTTTGGAGAGCCTGTGGCTGCATCAGTTCAGGGTGATTTTTCAGAAAATGGAAAACAGGAAGAAGTGGAGAGGTCCAGGGAAGACCACCAGTTCATGGACATGGTCACAGAATCTGCTGCACTGATTAATGGTCAACACTATTTTGTCTACCCCTCAAGAACATATCGGTTCATATGCCAAACAATCGACCGATTGCTGAACAAGGAGCACAAACACTAAAGCGGAAATTTCTCAGGAACGACAGTTATAGACGGCAGTATACAGACTTTATGGAAGACCTGATAGAGAAGGGCTATGCGTTGCAACTTTCAGAGAATTAACTGATGCACAAAGAAGGGAAGGTGTGGAATATACCACAACACTGTTGGGATCTGGAGGTCTGTCCACCTTCCTCCAGCAGAGGGTGCCCCTTGGTCTCCTGGAGCTGAGCTGAGGACCATACCTGAGATCCATCAGTCATCAGGAGACCAGCTTTATAAGCAGCGGCTGAGCTTCCCTTCAGTGCCAGAGTGTTGAATAAGTCACGGTAGCCAACTAGCCTGCCAAACTCTCTGACTCTCCTGAAACCTTGAACCTGATCCTGATCAGTTTTGTCCTCTTGCTCTTCTAGGAAGATCCTGACTGAAACCTGGAGCTCTGATGGAGCTCATGTTTGGTAACCAGCCTGCCTGCTCTGAGAAGCCAAACCTGAAGGCCTCAACCTGCGTCTCCCTGCCAGTTCTCTGG
>NW_015150925.1:449209-449884 GCF_000732505.1 Cyprinodon variegatus | reverse complement strand
ACAGAGTGGGATTTCATTACAATTATTAGTCCTAAAATAAATCTAAAGTTAACTTTTATATAAGAAAGACTAAAGACTTAGACTTAGACAACTTTTAAGGTCATTTTGTATTCAAAACAAATTGTTGTTCATTGATGATGTCAAGGGACACGCAGCGCTGGCGGTCATGGATGCGGGATGGATGCCTAATATATTGTGTTCTAAGCAGCATATTTTGTGGAGTTGTGGAGAGCTGCTGCCTACAGGCGCAGCCATGGTGATGATGTAGGTGGATAAATAAGAACATGTCATGATCGTGGCGCTGATGGTTGACCGCTGATGGTTGACTGCTGATGGTTGACTGCTGATGGTTGACTGCTGATGGTTGACCGCTGATGGTTGACTTCTGATGGTTGACCGCTGATGGTTGACTTCTGATGGTTGACCGCTGATGGTTGACCTAATGGAAGCGACAGTGAATGTGTGCGAGAATGGGTGAATGACTGAATGTAGTGTAAAACGTTCTGATCACTTCTTCTGACTTGAAAAAGTGTTATATAAGTAGAGGTTATTTACCATTAATTGCTCATTCACCTGTCGTGTCCTGCCTTTCTCCTGTTTTCGCACTGCTGTTTTTACTCCTCCTGTTAATGACCCTGTCCCCTGACCCATTGCTTGGATTATCCCCTTGGAACA
>NW_015150925.1:445864-447507 GCF_000732505.1 Cyprinodon variegatus | reverse complement strand
CCTCCTGCTCTTCAGCGTCTGCTGGCTTCTACTCTACAGGCTGCTCTGCTCTGCTCCTGGAACCCTCCGGACGGCTCCCGCTGCATGTTGTGGAGAAATCATCAGACTGGTTTCCACTCCTTCCTCTAGACACGGACTGAAATAATAACCAGGTCAGTGATTCAATGCTGGTTATAGTTCCCCTTCTGAGCCTGGTGATCACTAACCTTAGCGTCTGTTTCTCCTGAGAATCCAGCAAGCCGTCCCAGCTGATGAGTCGCAGTTATCAGAGCTGTCAATAAACTATTTATCTTTATACAAACTTGTTCTGTCTGCCTGAATTCTTTTCATTTTCCTGAGTCTTGACAGATTAGAAACATCTTTGAGAGAATTTTAAAGATAAAATTCCCATTTCTATATAAACAAAGAAGCTTTTTTTCTATATTATGGAAAAAGTAAGGTAATAAATTGAGAAGGGATCAGCAAACATTTCCAACAACCTCTCAGTCCAAGGATTTTATATTCCTATATTATTAGAGATGGAGTTTCATGATCAAATATTCATTCATACTAGATGGTAAACAAAAGCCACTTAGAAGTATTAATAGTTCTGTTCATTTAGATGGAAATGGATCAAGTGATCAAATAAATACTCTGCCAGCTTTTATCCCAGACGGATTAACAGTTGATTGTTTGGAGAACCAAAGAAAAGATAAAAACATCATTAATAAACACAAAAGATGAAAGCATTGAACAGGATGTTTTACTCTGAAAATATTCAGTTAATCAAGAGAAAATGCACTAAACAAGTATTCCTCTTTTATTTGTCCAGATTCTGTCCTGAACATGGTCTCTATGCTGCCCTCCTGTGGTGCCAGGTTGTAATTACACATTGTTCAGAATTTTAGAACAAGGAAATCTATTGATGGTAAAAAAGGAAATCTGAGTGACTGGTTGTGTTGAAGAAGGTGGATGCTGTCAGAGTGTAGATCTATAGATGCTGATAATCAGAGTTTTAGTGTAAAGCAGGGAGTAGGTGAATCCGCCTCAGAGCTAAAAACATCCTCAATTATACAAACTCTAAGGCTGTAATTATGGATCATGATTTGTTTAAATGTTACTATAATAAATCATTGTGTAGTAAAAGCTGTCATTCAGCATCAGGGTGTAGATCTAGAGATCCTGATCACCCGAGTTAAGCAGGGAGGACCGTCTGTTAGGATCATTAGCTCTGCTCTGACTCTCTAAGAGCTGTTTGGTTTTAACTTTGAGAATCTCTTTCCTTCTCATATTGATAGAGGAAACATCTGAATGAGACCAGGAGACATATTTGTGTTTCAAACTAGGAAGAAGTTAAAGGTAAAGTGGTGGACGATCTATTTCCAGGTGGATCATCTCAATAATTTGTCCTCCTAACTGTCAATCATACTGGTGATGTGTTTCCGTAAGGCCGTCCTACGTTCTCATCCCCATTTTCACTGACCGCTGGTGAGAAAAAATTCTATTCAGCTTATTTCTATAGCTCCAATTCACATCACGTCATCTCAGGTCACTTTCCAGTTCAACAGATCATCCAGTCAGATTGATTCAAAGTTTTCTATCTCAGGAAAACCAGCTGATTGCATCGACTCATTGACTCTTCAGCAATCCCTCACACTAAGCAT
>NW_015150925.1:436039-443158 GCF_000732505.1 Cyprinodon variegatus | reverse complement strand
CCTGAAAATCCAGGATTTAGCTCAGACCTTATGTTAAGTTTTCCATGATCCTGCGACAGTCATCTCACATTACCTGCTGAATCACCTTCACTCGGATTATTAATCCCCTCTAGCCTGTAAACCCAGCTGTGGAATCCATTTTCACTTTCACCACTGGTCACTTGAGTCCTTTATGCTTTCCACCATTGAATTGGAAGAATCAACCTTTAGCTGCTTGAATTACAAACTAAAAGATTATTATAAAGTTGCATGAACCATTTCAAATGAAAATGGACTGAGAATAAAAGAGGCTCACAGCCAAAGGATGAACTTTATTCAATGAAAGGAAGGTGTGACATTGAGCAAAGCTCCATGTTTTCTAGATTACTCGATGGACAGCAATGTTCTGGATATTTGATGCAGAAACACGTTTACACAAACAGCTGGAATACATTTTTTTCTTAGTTGTAGGAGTTACACGCTATCTAACAGAAGCAGATCTACAGGATTTTAGAAATGTGAGTCACACATTGGAGCAGACTAAATCCTGAGAGTCACTGCCGTTCAGATCCAGGTTGGTCTTCTTCTTGGACAGCTTCTCCTGCCTGATGTCAGAGCCTAGGTGGCGCTCCTTGCTGTGGATGACTTGGATGTACTGGTCTGTGCTGCTGTTCTGCTGGTCGCTGCTGGAAGCCACAGAGGCTGAGTCCGATTCAGTTAGAGGATTCTCCAGCTGGCTCCTTAACTTGGGCTTCAGGTGAGACTTCACAGCTCTGATTCTGACGGGGGACTGACTCTGCCTCCCTGCAGATAGAACAGGACGCCTCTGCATGTCAGTTTCTCCAACGCCGGCCGGAGAAGGAGAACCCGGGCCATCCTCCCAGTCCACCTCCTCCCTACCATCCACCGCTTCAATGTCGTCCTGCATTCCGTATCTCGCGGCATGGCTTCCTCTGAAGCTCTCTAACCTCTCCCCAATGTAGAAGTGTGCTTGTTGCTGGTGCTCCGACAGAGGGCGGGGCCGATGGCTTTTGCCTAACGAGGTCCTTTTTCTGCCTTTCCCAGGTTCCTCCTGGTCCTTAAGAAGCTGCTGCGTCGTGTGCGAGCGGTGGGGGTGGACAGTGCGAGGCGTGAAGTGCTTCATGTTGCGTGGGTACAGCTCCAGGATCTCTGTGGGCTCCTCCATCAGGTAGTGCCTCGGGATCCGTGTGGCGGAGCACAGCAGCTTCTTCCGGGGTCGGTGCTCATTGACGATAACATAGCGGGTGGTGTGACCGCGACGGCCCCCGTAGCTTTGTGCGGCGATAATCCCAGCAGCCTCCACAGGGTGTAGAGAGCGTACGGTCTTCCTGTACAACGGGTCGGTGTGCATGGTGCCAGAACAAGCAGCCGGCGAATTGGATGCCATATGGTGGCAGGACTTGGATCTACAGGAACCACTTGGGCCACTGATGAAATGTGGTGGCCTGTTATGAGAAGGAAAAATACAACATCATCTATTTATTTCTTGCAGACATAAGGTAAAATAAAAAGAATCCTGAAAACCTTGATGTCTGTCCGACTGGCGGCAGCTCCAAATATTTACCCATCAAATATTTTTAATTGAGGAGCCATAAAACCTTGGATGAAGTTAGAGGTTGTTTTGACCAATAAAAGGCGACACATTACACACAAAAATAATTTATGAAACTTCCAGCAGTGTGGATACCGGCCCCATGAGAGCCGATGGAGGAGCGCCAGTCTCCCAGCTGCATGGCTCACCTTTTATTTCCTATTCTTACAGTAAAATACCAGGGTTTATCTGACAGAAACATGATCATATATGGATGTTATTAGCATCTATGAACTGAAAGTCTCCATCTTTATTTTAGAAATTGTTGTTAATTTGTAAAACTACATGCATGAATTATTATAAAGCTATTTATATGCATGAATCAAGCGGAACACTATGGCCATAGCCGTTCTGCTCCACTTGTGAAAGTAAAACCTGTTGGGCTCTTTTTTGTCCCTGAGCACGCTCCTGAGCGGCCCCTGGTGCCATCCCTGAGCGCGCCCTTGCGCCGCCCCAGAGCATGTGCGTCCCAGCTGCTGAGGTTCGGGATCTGTTGCCACCAGGACTCGCTTACATCAGGGTTCTTCGATTTCTCTGCGATGTCCTGTGAGACATACACCAATCCGGGTGCCCATGTCCTCCAGCTGCTTCAAGGTCTGAGAGTAGTTCCTCCTTTATCCTCTCATTTAGTCCAGTAATAAAAAGGTCCTCATTCCTGGAAGTCTCAGGAGATGACAGGTGGAAATCAATAATAAATAATCAGACACAGATTGAAGCCTCTCTACTCGGAAGAACTGGGCAAAAAGCTTTTATTAGTTGCTGAGAAAAAGCCCTGGAAGAGTGACACTAGCTAGAATTGTTCTGCCACTCTGAGATTCCCCACAGCTTCGCTTTACCGGCTAACAGTGAGATGACATATGCTACCATAGCCCTGTCAGTACGACATGCAGAATGCTGAAGCCCAACATGATTTTCACATTTGGTAAGGAAAGCCAGGCAATGATCAGGATCAGCTTAGACAGCTAAGGTCTGACGGCAGCCTAGGTAGGAGTGGGAACGGGAATAGCCTGACTACGCAGGTGAGTAAAAATCTCCCGCATGCCTGACTGGAGCTTGGAAATAGATTATTCTACACCAGATGCAACTGTTTGTTTGTCAATAGATCCATGTATGGCCAGATTATTCCGTCAGGCTCAGAACAATAGGACCCCGTATTCCAGGCAGAAAAACAGGTAGATTAAAGAGAACCGATTAGAGCAGTGTGGGCTTCTAAGGCAGGAACCTCTGCAGGAGGAGACAGCAGGTTAGTGACCATGTCTTTCTGGAAGTGGACGATAATGAACATGTGAGTCACTAACCTGGTCTAATAGTTCAGTCCGAGCCCAGAGGGTGAGGTTGGATCCAGCCGGTTGGCTGCCAACAAGACGCAGCGGGTGCTGCACAGAGAGTCCCAGATGTATCGGAGGTCGGAGGACAGGCCAAGCACACGAAGGAAGGCAGGATAATCCAGAGGGTGAAGACATAGCCGGTGTTGGTGACGTGCTCGGTAATTAGAGCCAGGAGGTTAGAGGTCCAAAGAGGTGCCAAGAGAGAATCCAGAGGAAATGGGGTAAGAGTTCCAGGTTTGGTTCACAGACGGACGGAGAACCAGCAGGACTTAGAAGACGGGTCAGGCAAGCAGATCAGATGAAGACAGGCAGGCTCAGATGTCCAGAGGCAGAACGGGTGAGAATCAGGCAATCGGAAATACAGGAATGCTCAAGAATAATCTGGAACTGATGACTGGTCTGAAAGGTGGTTAAAAAGAGACTGAAGCAGGTGGATCAGATCAGCATTAGTGAGAACTGGGCGGAGCTAAGCATGTGAGTGAAATGAGTAATCAGACCAGACATCAGTACCAAGTTCATGACAGTTTTAAATCCACTAAAATGTGAAAACCAAGAGGAATGAAAGCTTCTGTATGTTGCTGTAAACTGATGGACTATATTCTCAGCTGGTACATCAGACGGCGTTAATGAGACGACACACAATTCAACTTTGACATAAACACTGCTAAGGTCATCCTGGTTTCTGGGAAAGATACCTGTTACATAGGAGCTCCACCTGGCGTTTGGGCAGTAGGACCGCAGCTGGACTTCGGACTGATCCAGCCACCTGTCCGGGGTTAAGCTCCGCCCTAGAAGCTGATTGGGTGATGGTGCGGATGCTGTTGCTACGGTGGACAGGAGACTGGACGTTTGTAACGCTGCCATTCTGCCCTGGAGACGAAGTGTGTATGGAGGCTTCCTGGCTTTGGACATCCGTCTCCTGCTGATCTGGCTTCTTGTCAGCTGAAGCCTCTGGAGCTTGTAGCCTCGCTGTGGGAGCAGCAATCAATACACAATCACAACTCCAGCAGAAAAAACACAAGAAAGCACCCAAAACTCCAGAGGTACCTGCAGCCAACTGAAAAACTTTCTTCTTGTCCTCCGTCCGCTCCTGAAAAAGATGGAAAGAAAATGTCATCCAAACATTCCAACAGCTGTTGGGATGGTCGAAGCACTGACTCTGGGATTGTGTGTTTTTTTTGGTTGGGGGGGGGTTTGACTTCAACATTTGAAGCTTCTCAGAGTTCACATGGTTAATTTTTAGGTCTACCAGGTCTATTATTTCCTGTGTTTTTTGCAGGACTATATAATTTATTTTTTTTTAATTTCAGGGATGATCAGTAAAATATCATTAAACCTCTGAAAGTGTTTAATTCAACAAAACATGCCGTGTTTTATTTAATCTGAAGTTAGCAGATTGCTACAACACCAAACTGACTGTTACTAAAAGGATTTGATCTTTTCAACTAAAGTTTTTATCTCCAGTTTAATCCTGAACTCCACTGTTTAACGATCCTGTAAATGTCAGGAAGAGGTGTTTGTTTGGAGGACTCAAATGCAGAGACGAGTGGGCAGAGGTGAATTTAAGTGGTTTAATTAGGTTCACAGGCATAGAGGCAGGAGGTTAACAGGCACTGAGGCAGGAATCAAAAACTCCAACAAAAAATAACTAACGAACCAGAACCAAGGTGACATCAGGGGAAAACCAAAATCTAGGAACCAGGGAGAGACGAGGAAGGCAGACAGACGATGACGAGAGGTTAGACGAGGATCCAGCAAACAGGAACTGAAGAGAAAGGGCTTTTAAAGGGGACAGAGACAGGGAGAGGGCTAATGAGGGAATTGAAAACAGGTGAGAGCTGAACAGAGAACAGAGCAAGAGAAAGAGGACACAAGAGGGCAGCAGAGGACAACAAATGGAGAACCTGGAGGACAGGAACTAATAAGAAAACAACAACAAAATAATAATCAAATAACTAGGATAAAGAAACATGGTGAAAAGAAAACTAAACACTAGAAATCAAGGAGCAAAAGAAAAACATAACAGAAGCAGAAACCTAACAGTACAGGCAGTATAACCATCTTGGTTCTGTTGGTTTTCTCTAAGTTTTCAGTTTCATGTTTATCCATGTTTTTCTTTGTTTTCTAGCTTTTTGGTGGGTTCTGGATTTATTTAAGTTTCTTAGGTTTTTCTTTGCTTGTCCTCTGTTGCCCCCTTGTGTTTTCTTTTCCATTTGCTTCCTCGTCAGCTCTACTCACACCTGCTCCTTATCATCTGGTTAGTCCTGCCTTTGTTCAGTCAGCCATAAATACGCTAGCTATGCAGTCCCTTAGTGCTGGTTCCTGGTCTTACTTTGTGTGCCCTGGCTCCTTGTGATTGTTTTCCCCTGATGTCTCCATGGTTCTGGTTTGTGTTTCATTTTTATGTTGGATTTTTGGATACCTGTGTTTGCTACCTATGTTATCCCATTAAATCTGCAGGAACTCACCTCAGCCTCCCTGCCACTGCATTTGGGTCCTCACAAAAACATCCAACACAATCGTGACAGGCAGCTTTGAAATTCAGGGCTGTTAGACTTCTAATGAGACCAGTTTCCTGCAGCTTTCGTATTTGTCACTATTTCAACACCAAAATCAAATAATTGGATCATTAATTGAACTCCGGGAACTTCTGGCATCATTCAGAAATGTAAAATTTGCAGGAAAGCAGACGTGAGTCTCTGGATCCAGGTTACTTCCTTTAGGTGGCAGCTGCAGCCGGAGCAACCAATTCATGGATACGCTAACAATACGTTGCTCTGCTATAACCATGTAGTTTTACACAGAAGTTTGCTGTTACAGGTCTATTCTGACCAGAGCAGAAACCTGCAGCCACAGTGGTCCCAGTCACAGATCAGTTTAGGGCAACTGTAGAATAACCATCATGAAGTTATTCATCTAAATTCTAATATTTATATTTGATTTAAAATGACTGTAGAGCAGCTAAAGAAAGTTGCTGTTTTTGATGCTGTGGTCAGGATGAAATCCTTTCATTCAGTGTAGAAGAATATCAATATTTGGAAACAAAAACATAATTTAAAACTCCCTACATATTTAAGAACTGCGAATAAACTTTACAAAATGTCTTAATACTTGGCATGGATACTGAAAAAATTTTACTTTGAAAAAAACATGCATCTAGCTAAAAACTCCTATTGATCATTGTTTAGTGAAAAAAAAAGAAACTTAATCTGTTTACATCATTTTTATGTTCAGAACATTTTCAACAATAATTTTACTGTCATGTTTTTGTTCTTTTTAAGTTAGATCTTTGACTTTTCATTGGTTTTATTTCCATTTTGTGTTATTCTAGTTATTCTTTATTGTATTTGAGTTCTTAGGTATTTCTTGTTAGCCCTCTGTTGCCCTCTTGTGTCAGTCTCCTTCTCTTAGCTCCCTTCTAGACTCCTCTGTTCACACCTGCTCCCAATCTGCTGATTAGTCTGCTCTTTGCTTCTCTTTCACATATATACAGCACACCTCCTGCTCAGTCACTGTTGCTGGATAATCATTTCTTTGCCCTTGTTGGGAGTATTCCTTGTATTCAGTATTTTGTGGATTTATGTTTTTGGATTTTTGTTTCTGTTGGCCTTTTTGGTTAATTAAATCTTGCAAAACCACCTCAGCTTCAGTCTCTGCATTTGGGTTCTCTTCAAACCTCTACCCAACCTCACACTCACTGACAGATGATTTTACTTATTTGGATTTAGCTCCAAATAAAACATTTTCTCATTTTTTCAATTTTTTTCATTTTCTTTATAATATCCAAACATGATCAATAGGATTAGTTTAGCCAGATGAATGTACATCTGCTTAGTCTGCCTATGTCTGCTGTGTATATGTATCAAAGACGCTGAACAGGGATATCATCCAGCATCACATCATCAATTCTCTGTGCTAATTGAAAAACGGTAAACATTTAAAAATAGAGAGTTTATTACATTATTAGGATTTGTGGATTAAATGCATATTCAGGATTATATACGATAGTACATATCGCAATTTTGTTTGCAATAATGGAAACTTAAAGAGAAATATCAGCTGTGCTGCTGCCATCAACACTTTTGTATCTATGCTTCTTTTTCTATGTCTGCTTCTGTCTCTTTGAACCCCAGTCGGCCTCAGCAGATGGCCGCTCACACTGAGCCTGGTTCAAAGAGACAGAAGCAGACATAGAAAAAG
>NW_015150925.1:421787-434412 GCF_000732505.1 Cyprinodon variegatus | reverse complement strand
ATGCCACGAAGAATTGAGGCAGTTCTGAAGGCAAAAGGGGGTCCAACCCGTTACTAGCATGGGGTACCTAATAAAGTGGCCGGTGAGTGTAGATGGTCTGGATAACTGGATTTTAACCGCCGGTCCAGGAACCATCCAGAGGTGACAGCCATAAACCCTGGTAAGTATGCAAATTAAAGCTACAATTATTCAACTAAGAACACTAAATTGATTTCACCTCCGATTGTGAATAAGTTAAATAATTAACTATAACTCCAGTTCTAGTTAAACATTTATTCATTATCTGCAGGATATCATTTTGCACAACAAATGTAACGATCCAGAATCCCCTCATCCCATTGGTCAAGCCCAGTGTTAGTCATGGAGAAGATGGCGGGAGACAACAGAGCAGATGGAGGACGAACGGAGGAATTAAAATGCTGATGCTGCTTTACTCAGTTTTATTCTGCAGCATTTAAAGACAAACAACTCCTGACTGCTGCAAGAGCTCAGAGGAAATACAGGTGAAAAAGTCAGCACATTATGGGGCAATGAAATAATGATTTATTTTTTCTGTTTTATAACTGTAGCCTACAACCATTGCATTTAGGGCACAATATGTTTACAAGTTTGCACAAGTTTGCTGTTGCACTAAAAATGTCCACCATTTATTTATTTATTGATTTATATTCATTTTTACTGTTTGAAGTGACGCAGGACAGGCTTATGTTTAAAATACTTATTTTATTCGGCAAAGTTTGTTATTTTGTTTTAAAGTGAATCACTGGATAATAATATGTTTTCCATGTGTTCATTTCACTCACAAATATGCATCTAATTCAATAGAGATTTGGGTCAAATTGTAAAAAAAAAAATCACTTTACACACAAAGGGGGGCTAAAAACAATCCCCACGGCAGGAGGGGTGAAGGCAGTCAGGTCAGCTGGCATGTTGTTAGCCTGGTGGTTAGCAGGGACACGCAGCAGAGACTCTGCACAGGTGAAAACTTACAGTCTGGAGCTGCATCCTCAGCTGGTTGTTGGTGAATTTTAGGGATCTGGCGATGGCTTGGAGATAATATATCAGCATACTGAAACACAGTAACCCAGAGACAGAGTGTTTCTGAGGCTGAACCACTGGACCGTGAAGGAGAGCAGACGGAGGGGGGGGCTTACAATAAGAGCAGCACTGCAGGCAGGACCACCACCGGGCTGGTGACGTAACTCATCACTTTACTGAACCACAGCGGGAAGTCGGAGGCCACCGTGTCTGAGATGATGTCATAAATCTTTTCTTGACCACTGAAGCACAAATATCAACCTTTAACCAGCAGCATCACACTCTTACAGGAATTCCTCAGACAGGAAGTGAGTGTGACTTCCTGTTCTGAAAGGTTTAATTCAGTCCTTTACCTGAATGGTCCACAGTGCTCAGAAGGTCTGTAGCGCACGATGGCAAAGATGGTGGGAAGCATGCACAGGAAGAGCATGAACAGCAGCATAGCCAGGTAGAAATTATTGGACCTGCAGAAACATGTCAGGACTCGTCTCATTACATCACTACCTTTGTTCTGTTTCCATAGTTACTAACGGCCTGATCTCTGGTGAACCCTCAGGTTCCTGACTAATGGAATCTACACTTCATCAGCTGTTACCGCTGAACACGCCAGCAATGGAGAGAGTGTGTTTGATGGAGGGTCTCACCTGGAAGCTCTGAACACCTGCTGGTGAGGAACATTACAGGTGAGCACAGCCCAGCTCCTCAGATACATCAGACCAATCAGCTTCAGCACATTGAAGGCAGGCAGACATGGAGAGAAGAAGGCTCCCATCCTGAGGAGCAGCAAACGCACCACATCATAAGAAGGAAATGAGCTCAGAGTCACTTCCTGTTTATTATGTCTTCAGACTCACCAGATCATCCCTTGGTTGTAAATCAAGTGCAGGACATTTTCAGCTATTTTAAATTCTCCGTACTCTGGCTGCAAAAACAGCAGAAGGTTGGTTTTCATGTCAGTGAAGTCTCCTGACTTTAAATCAATGGAGTCCAGCACCCTGCTGCATGTGGTCCTAATCCACCCTAATTTCATGCAATGTCCTGTTTGTTTTTTCTGCTGGTTCCTCCTTCATGAATGACCTGGATGAAGAGGCAGAAACTGCAGAGCAGCTCTGGAGCAGACCTCCAACCAGCAGGGCTGCATCAGACGGAACCAGGGGATCTTCTACAGCAGGGGTGTCAAACTGGTTCCAGAAAGGGCCGAGTGGCTGCAGGTTTTCTTTCCAACCAAGCAATAGCACACCAGACTCCAGTCAATTCATAATGTCATGATGTTCAGATTGGACTCACTTGATGAGATGATAGGAGTCTGGTGTGCTATTGCTTGGTTGGAAAGAAAACCTGCAGCCACTCGGCCCTTTCTGGAACCAGTTTGACACCCCTGTTCTACAGGATCCTCCACATCTTTATTTGCTTCTAGAACTGGATAAGTTCTATCCTGATTATTTCTATAGCTCTAATTCACATCATATCATGTTTATAGATCCAGATAAATTAGATCACCCAGTCAAATCAAAGGTTTGCTTTGAGCAGAAAGAGCAGAGACACCATAAACCATGGTAGCTAAGCTAAATTAGCTCTATGGGCGTTATAAACTGCTGAGTCCTACATCATTGCCCGCCCCTCCCACTGCGCTGAACCTAATCCTTGGGTATTTTTGTGTCTGCCAGCTTCCTCTCCAGGCAGCAGAGCCACTGCAGCCTCTCTTTGGGTTCAACATACTTACAAACTTGCTCTCCAAGTCCCAGCAGCAGCAGTCACTCAGGTAGCGAACGACCAGACCTCTGATGAAGTCAATGAGTAAGATGCTGGCTACTGTGAAGATCATGTCAATGATAGAAAGCTTCAACATCTCCTGGAATCAAACCAACATGGAGAAATGATTTAGCTGCAGCAATTACCCAAATAAAACACTAAGATGGAAAATGTTCCTTATGTTTCTGTTAGTTGGAGGCACTAAGAGGTTGGAGGAACTTTCCAGAAATCCTGAGTTGACCCCTCCAGTCAACCTGTTCATTAAACGACCTGATTTAAAAACATGAAAACGAAACCTGTCCAACATAGGTCTCCCAGCACTGGTCCTGGGAGCGGACGGTCTTCTCAAAGGGAGAGCTCTGATTAGATGCTGTCACAGAGACGCTTCTGTTGTGGATGAAGTTGATAGCCGTTGTGATGGTTGCCATGGTACTGTTGAGATGCTCAGATGAGGAGATCCTTGATACTGGGGCAGAAAGGCTGGTTGTGGTGGAGCTGCTGTCAGTCCAGTTATTAGAGCTCAACTGGGGCTTCATTAAAATATCAACCAAGAATGGGAAAGAAAATGTTAATTGGAGGGATCCTGTAAGAGGAAATGCCTAAATAAAGATTTCACTGGAAGCTAAAGCTTAGGCTGATAATTGGGAGTTGTCAATCTTTTGATCCTGGACGGAATAGGTAATGTAGAAACGTAGAATTGTGATACTTACAGCTGAACTCATAATGTTGACTTTATCCAGAAGAGCAATGATGAGGCTGTAGAGATTCCCAAGGTATAGAACAAGGACTCTGAAATCACAATAGAACATCAATCTGTAAAAGCATCTGAAACCTCCCCTCCTTAACATGGTGGAGGGGTTTCAATTCTTCAAAGACCCAAGAGGCTACAGTATGTTGCCAGGGGCTTCTATTGAGCTCAGTGGTGTTTCATTATGGGACTTCTGTGCAAACCACCAATTTTCCTCAATGAACACTGTGTTCAAGCAGAAGGATTTCCATCGTTGCAGCTGGAACTAGGATGCCCTAGGCTGGAGGTCGATAATCAGCTCTTTAGGCGTATCTTCTGACCTTCAGCTGCATGTCTTGGACATTCGGGTGAACCGAGGGGCGGAGCTGTGCACCAACGACCACGTGGTGGTAAGCTGGATACACTGGAAGAGTCCGTCACAAACATGGCAGGCCCAAACAAGTCGTGAGGGTCTGCTGGGAACACCTGGTGGAGCCCTTGGTCAGGAACATGTTTAACTCCCACCTCAAAGAGAGCTTCTGGCAGGTTCAAGGGGAGGTTGGGGACATGGAATCTGAGTGGGCCATGTTTTCTTCCTCTTTTGTTGATGCAGATGCCCGTAGCTGTGGCCATAAGGTCTGTGGGGCCTATTACAATCCCTGAACCCTGTGGTGGACCCCAGCAGGAAGGGATGCTGTGAAGCTAAGGATTTCTGGTTGGCTTTTGGGACTCCTGAGGCAGCAAGCAGGTTTCCTGATGCCAAGTGTGCCACAGGAGAGGCAAACACTCTGGCCTGGGATGAGTTTAACAGACAACAGAAAGTGACTACAAGTGTTCAAAAAACATGTTGGCAAGGCTTTCAGGTGGATGAGAGCCGACCTAAGTACCTCAGAGCTCTGGATGTTGATGTGCCTCTTCAACATTATGTGGAGGTCTGGGACAGTGTCCCTGGATTGGCAGACCAGGGTAGTGGGTCCTCTGGATTAGAAGAGGAACCGGAGGGTGTGTTCCAACTATAGGGGTTCACACTCCTTAGCCTCCCTGAAGGCGTATGTCAGGATCCTGGAGAGGAGGGTCCAGCTGAATGTGGAACCTCTGCTTCAGGAGGAGCAGTGAGGTTTTGGTCATGGCTGTGAAACAATGACCAGCTCTACGCTCTTTGCAGGGTGCCCAAGGGTGCATGGAAGTTTGACCAACCAGTTCACATGTGCTTTGTGGATCAGGAGAAGGTATTTTTAACCAGGTCCCTTGTGGTGCCCTGTGGGGGACGCTTCAGAGATACAGAATCCGGGGCCATCTGGTCTTTGTACAGGTGCAGGAGTTTGGTCTGCACTGCCGACATTAAGTCAGACCTGTTCCCAGTGCATGTTCACCTGACAGGGCTGCCATCTCCTGTTCACAACCTTTATGGACAGGATTTCTTGGTTCAGCCAAGAGTCAGAGGGCATCTGGTCCGGGGACCAGCAGATCTTGTCCCTGCTTTTTGCAGATGGCGTGGTTCTGCTGGCCTTCTACTGCCTCAGGCTTCCTCCAGCAGAGCTGTAGGAGGTGTTCATGGCTTGGGACGACTGGGAGTCTCTGCTGAGGCTGCTGCCCCTGCGGCCCGGTCCCAATGAAGAGGGAGACCACAACCACATCTCAAACCTTATCAGTAGACTAGATTTCCACACACAGAGATGTTTGGTAACCATTAAGGTCACATTGAAACATTAAAAGCTATGAAATATCCTTTAAGAAACTCCTCCTGATCAGTCTTCTATTCTGGGATGGTTCCAATAAACCTCCACGATCTTCACTAGATGAGGGCATTTCCAGTTTCTGAACAGTTAGATCTGTCATGAATGATGAGCCAGACAAGTGTTTGGTGTTTCCTTGCTCTGGATCTGTTAAATGACCCATTCATAGTGAATGAACCGGCGCTATAATAATACACAGAATTCATAGGAGTCAAACAGGCGAGATCATAATTAGGTCACATTTCAGCTTCATAATAGTATTATACAATTATTTGTGTTTAACATTCCTCTCTGACAAAATGACAACTTTTTAGACAAAATTCCAAAAAAGAAAATTAAAAACAATCCACTGGACTATGTTTCCAAGTTTGAAGACATTTCTCTACCATCCAGGAAGCTTTTTCAATTCAAAATGTCAGAAATAGCGTTTAGTTCCAGGTTTTATGCCGCAACCCAACAAAAGCCTGGTTTTGGTTTAGAAAACATGCAAATAGAAACGGATGAACGGGTCCCCCCCTTTGAAATGGGGGTAGTTTGGCTTCTTTGTTAGCCTGCAATGCCCCATACCTGTCTATGTCTCTGAAAGGGGGGTCGTTAGAGGGAATAGTTGGCCTGGCTGAATAGGGGAGGTCTTCTGCTCTCCTGTAAAGGGGTTGGGGTTGCAATGATACTGGGAAGGAATCAATTCTACCGCTGCATTTTAGGTTTTTGAAAGCTGGAATCTGAGTCGTCCCATCCCCCCCGTTTAGGGTTGGTTTTTCTTTCTTAACATAGATGGCTTCCTTCACGCCCCTCTCAAACCACCTGTCCTCTTTGTCCAAAATGTGAACATTCTGGTCCTCCAAAGAATCTTGTTTGTCCATCAGCTGTAGAGTCTTGTCTTCTGTGTTGGGCTATGCATCTTTAAAGGTAAGTTCTTTAAAGTTTTCTATAAATACTTAGTCTCTAAACACTATAGAACATTGATAATTACCGTAGATTGCCGGTTATATCCCTGCTGCAGTGTTTAATTTATTGCTGCTGTGATGTGTTGGATTCTTGAAGTTCAGTCATGGTCTGTTATGTTTTCAATAACCACAATCAAGTGACTCAATGTGTGAGCTTGACCCCTGACCTCTCTCTTTTTGTCCTGTTTGCTTCAGTGAGCTGCAGCTCTATAGAACACCTAACCATCACAGTGAGGAAGGCAGCAGTGAGGGCAGCGGAGACACAGTGACACACAAGCAGAACAATTTGTATCTCAGATTTAAAGCTTAGAAATTTCCCATTCTCAATAAGGATGGTGTCAGGGTTTAATGGTACCAAAATCCAGTTTGGTAGTTTTAATTCAATGAAAGCTGTAGATCATTCACATGAATTACTGTGCACCTTACAGAATGTGTACCTAGTGGGAGGCTGTACTCCAGCTGCTGGTTTGAAGTGATTATGAACTACTGAGACGTTGGACCTGATCACTTATTTTGACCATATCCACATATGTGTAGTTTAATGAAAGGATAACTCACAACAGTCACACAAGCTGGCAAAGTAAAAATATCATTATATGAAAACGTTAAATCAGATATTGCTTTTCAACCAGGCTTCAATAGATTTATTTTAAACAGAACTAAAATGTTGCTTCTCCTGGAAAAGACTGACAATAATGTGACCAAGCAGACATGGAACAGCAAGGAATGTCCTCCTATGGAAATCCCAGGTTAGGATTAGGCTCTATAATCTGTATTCAGTCAGTGGGCCAATATAGGGCTACAGCTATTCACTGGATGGAGAGATGGTTTGATCCACACTCATGATTAAAAGGAAAATAAAAACAGAATCAAGCAGGTAGGAAAACCAATCATCAGTTAGATCAATACCTTAAACTAATAATCCTTCAGTTAACAGTTTACCTACACTTCAGTGTGGTCCTGTTTCTCTGACTGTGACTAACTGGATGTGCTCTCTTCATCCTCTGACATGAGAGCTGGCTCGGAGCTCGTCTGCCTGGCTGTGTGTTTCCTGGACGGGGCCGCCTGTGGAGCTGGTTGACAGTTGCCCTTTGCATCTATGCTTCTTTTCTATTACCCCATTTACACGACCCTTAAAAAACCGATCCATACCGAGACCGGTCCGAGCTCGGATCAGTTAACCAGGCCGAGCTCGGTTCTGACCACCTTTTACACATCACGCTATCTCGGTTCCTCGACTCCTCACCTCCTAGTGATGATCTGCGGTATTACTGCCAGTATTGAAGGAGGAAATCAATCAGTTGGTGGCGGTAATGAACCAAAAGTTGTTTGCCAACCGCCAAAACACAAGAAGAAGAAGAAGAAGAAGAAGAAGGAGGGAATCAAGCAAATCAAAATGGCGGCACCCATCACATTCAGAAAGTTATGCTTGATTATTATTGCTGTACTTCGGTGTTTGCGGAGGGTCAGGCGAAGACGGCAACCTTTCATGGATTTACTTGACAAAGAAAGTAGTTGTTCTTCTTCTTCTGTTTCCGGAGGGGCATTACCGCAAACTACTGGAATGGAGTGTGAATCGCGATGTGCTGCCAGGCGGAGATGACGCGTTCTGCTCACTGGAAAGTGACCTGAGATGACAGGATTTGAATTGGCGCTATAGAAATAAACTGAATAGAATAGACCTTCAAAAGTCGGAGGCAGCTCTAAACAAATGGGTTTTAGTTTAAGGTTCTGGTCCAGCTGTTTGATTGGTTTTACTTTTATTCTGGTTTTATCTCTGCTTCCTTTTATTTTTTTATTTTCCCTCTATTCTTTACTTTGTCTAAAGCACTTTAAATTGTCTTTGCACTGAATAGTGTTATAACTCACCTTGCTTTGTCCATATTTTTTAGCATCCTGGGACTGTAAACAACAGGACAGATAACCCTATACGGAGGCATCTAAGAGGTTTACAGAAGTCTTAGACTGAAGGTGATACTGTCACCTTAAACACCTCTAATGACAAATGAACTGAAACACAAGAGTCTTGATTCTGGAAGAGAATCCAACACTTGGAAGACTGCTTTAACACCTGAAGAGGAAATATCACTGGTCCAATCAAACCTTTTCCTGTTATATCACACTAAGATCCTTCCTGAGAACTAACCTGGGTCCTGGAAGGACTTTGGCCCCATGAATGATGTGTTTATGAGGGAAACACACATTAATGTGTCTCCGAAATGTTTCGCCTGCTGGTGAAAGAGGATTCAAAACCCAGTTTGCTTAAGTCTAGACCGAAACACAGTCAGACCTCAACATTACAACTAATGAACACTTTTGGAAAAACACTAAATTAAATGCTGCCTAGTATTGCCTAATGGTAAATCCCACCCCGAAAGATGCTATAGGTAGATATTACCATCCCTACCTGGCCAGCTGGAACCGCAGAGAGGTCCTCGGGTGGTACATCTCCAGCTGGGCAACCAGCTCAAATGCAGAAGGAGCAATCATTGTGATGAGGGAAACCACCACGCTCACCTGGAGGCACAGACAGCAAAGCAACAGCATGTTCCTACAGGAATCAGAGCAAATGATGGACCACTGAAGGCCAGAGGTGGTCAGTGGCTCAGCAGGTAGGAGCCTAGCTCTCTGGATCCGCTCCACGGCTCCAGTTTCAGTCTAATCCTGTTGGATGGCAGCTAATCAAATGAAAGCTTTGATCATCATATGTCTCCTGCTGCTGTACCTCATTCTTCTCCCACAGTGTCAGCTCCGGCTTCTCCTGCTCCAGTTTCTGAGATCGGTCTACCACAAAATAGATAATGTAGATGCTCCCAGCGAGCGACAGCAGAACCAGGATATTGGCTAAAATACGCAGACTGATGAGAACAGCCCTGAGGAAACACAGAAAGGTCTATGATCAATCCTCTCAGGAAGAAAAGTAGCTTTTCACTCAAACCTTCAGTGCAGGCTGGTTCGTTTTATGGTTGCAGGTATACAGACCAGAAAGTTTGGCTGCTGCTGCCAGACTTAGATTAACAGCAGAAGTTTTTCGTCATTTAGCTTTTATATTTACATTTGATTAAGAATGGATTGTTAGAAATTAACCAACCTCTTCTTAATAATCAGTGGAAAAGTAGTACTTCATCTGGGGCCCACCCAGATAACGTTGCTTATGGGCCTGTTGTTGTGTTGTTGAGCTGAGGAGCCCCATTTGCTCCAAACCTGAAATGCTGTTGATGGGTTTGGTTCTGCAGATCAGGGCTTTTTAGGTGTTGCAGACCTGCTCCAGTGTGCAGTAGTCTCCAGTCAGAAACGTTTAATAGTGTTAATTTGACTACAGCACCTTCCTTTGTCTCTTTACAGACCTCTCAGAAAGGACAGACGGACAGAACGGGACTCCATCCCGGTTTGAAGTGTTTTGTGAAAACTTTTTATTTTTCTCTCTGCAGATGCAGGGATGTCCAGGAGTTCCCTAGAGAGACGTGGATGCATTGAGTAGACAAACGTATGGAGTAGGGGTGGGCAATTCCACTTCCTTGGGGGCTGGTATCATGTAACTTTTAGGTGCAACACACCTGAATCAGGTAAATAGATGTTTGGGAGGACTCTGCACTCAGCCATTTGATTCAGGTGTGTTGGACCAAGGATGGATCTAAAAGTTGAAGGATACCGGCCCCCAGGAGCTGGAACTGCCCACCTCTGGTATGGAGAGTTAGGCCTGACCAGGAAAGAACGACTTCTCTCTGAGAAGCTGAGAAAAAATGGCTGTCTGGAAATAATCTTTGCAGACCTCAACACATCCTGAAATTCTCTGACCAAAGGAAGCTAGCAGGACTAGCGGCTGATGCTGCTCAGATTACTGCACCTCTAGGAGTCTTTGTTTAAATTAGACAGTTTTACCAGCTATAGGAATAAATGCTTTAAACGGAGCTTCTTTGGGAAGGATGGCAGAAATAACAGGTAAGAGGATCATTTCATATTTCACTTGAAAGCCAAAATCTAGGCCCGGCCCAGGGCCCAACGGACACACGCTCATGTTCATCTATTCATAGAAATGGCTAAAACTCAGTCACATGGTGTTTCATCCACACGCCTTTCAAATGGGGCTTTAAAATTTCTAAAACATGTTTCAAAATAACTTTTTTAACAGGAACTTTTTGTTTTATAGCTGTGTAAATAAATAAAATGAGATTTAAAATTCCACCTGACGTGTGACTCTGCGGGAGTAATGCAGCAGCAGGTATTCATTTGTAGCCCCGCCCCCTAATGGCATCATTAGAAACTAGAGGCTCAGAACTTTCCGAGGAGGGGTCAGAGGTCATTGTGAGACCATTTCAGGTGATGTAACCGGCATGCTTTACATAAGCTGCTCTATTATTCTTATTTTATATTCAGTTTGGTGATTTTATTGGTAAATTTCAATGAACCAACGACTAAATCCTAGGAGGAAAGGCTTTTCCTCATGCAGAAGGTCTCCAATAATGGAAATCAGCATATTTTTCTGATGAGATTCACTTTTATGAGCGGAAAATAGATTTTTGCACTTTTGGCATTGTGCTAAAATCCCATTTCCTCCGAACACTCCGCCCACTAAAACCTTTGTGAAACAAACATGCTTCAACTTATTCAGTCCAAATTAGCTTGACTTATAGTGAAGATGTGGATCTATAAAGTCTGAGGTTTCATCCAGGGTTTCAAATGGGCGTTCATGGTGTTTTGCAGAGTTTATTTTGTAAAAACATTAGGCAAGGCTAAATATTTTTCATTTTTTTCTATAAATCAGACATGGAGACGTTTAAAATAGTGATTCCACCTGAAAAATATTCCTCAATGTCTTTTATTTCCAATGTATAGTTTGGAAGCTGGACTTGCTTTATTTCACATATGTGTGGTTCTCTCACAGATTTAACCAGAGAGGTTTTAGTTAAGGTCTTTACTCAAGAATATCTCCAGACTTTAAAGAAAGCTGAAAAACTCACAGGCTGGTATCCTTCTTCTTCTCCTGCTCTTCAACGATTGCTTCCTGTTTATAGAAACATGGGTCAGGTTTCTCCTGAGATGATGTTCTTACGGGGAGATGCTAGCTGTGTTCAGTCACTGACCCTGATGTTGTTCACGATTGCAGCTCCTTTGCACTCTGCAGCCTCAGGGTTTCCTATCAGGTAGTCCCAGGCACAGAAAACTCTCCAACAGAAGGTGAAGTTTTCATCAGATGCGCTGGCCAGACTCAGGCGCGAATTCTTCGCCATTCTGATGGACACATGATGTGGTGAAAGGTCTTAGAGAGCTGCAAGCATCATCAAACTTTTAGGATAAGTCGTGGACAGAACAAATATTACTTGCGTAACAAAATGATGAAGCTGTAGGCGAATACAGCCATCCCAACAAGGAAGTATGCCAGCGGCAGCCGGTAGCCGGCGCTGCCGATCTTCCTCACGCTGCCGTAATAACCATAGAATAAGACGGAGTACTGCAGGTAGCCCTGTGGAGAGCCAAACACCAAATCCAGGTAGAGACTACAGATTAAACTGATGCTGATGGAGAGACGTCAGCCTCGGCCAGTCTATGGTATACTGAGACCCAAAGGTTGAAGAATATTCCACCTCAGTGACTTACAGTGGAGGAGATTGATTAAAATGACCTTGCTGGACTAGGAGGCCATAAAGTTATTTTTAAATGAAGACCTATGGCGTCTTTATATTGTTTGTTATTGATCAAACGGTAAAACTTGCCCCTAGAGACCAGATGGTGTCCAAGTCCTGGGCTGATGCTAGATGCTCCTTGGGGATAGTTTTACTTCTTGTTGTTCCAAACGAAGCTCCGGCCAGCAGCTGGATGGAGATCAGGTAGATCCAGAACAGACAGATTTAATCCCTCTAGTGGACTCTCACAGATAGACAGCAAATCTTCAACATTTACAGGGGAATACAGAACAAACACAGTTAGAGCCTCTGAATGAATCAGTGTCTGGTGGAGTGTGTGTGTGTGTGTGTGTGTTGGGGGGTGGGGGTGGGTGTGTGTGTGGGGGGCTGGGCGTAAGTAATGTCAGGGGAAATTGCTTGTGTCTGCATGTCACTGACAACAATAAATCCAGCATCGTGTTTCCTCCTCTCTTCTTCTCTGCAGTCTAGGTTTAATCCCCACAGATCTACAGTTTGGATCTAGAAATAAAGCTCTATAAAAAGCCCATTAAAGAAAAGGAATGAAACTTCTCCTCTCTGATGAAGCAGATCAGAGTGAAAAAAGAGGAAAGCACACAGCAGCTTGCAGACTGGTGAGAGGAAACTGGACCAGACCTCCCAGTTCCACTGGTTAGACCAGCTAGTTAACCAAATGCAGCCATTATGGGCCGCCCTGGTTATGGTCATTACTAATGCATAACACTAAACCAGTATGTTTTAGCTATTTGTGAGGACCACATACAAAACCTTTTTTTTTTTTTT
>NW_015150925.1:416231-420172 GCF_000732505.1 Cyprinodon variegatus | reverse complement strand
AGAAAACTTTGTATCAATTTGACTGTATGATCTGGTTGAAATGTAAAGTGCCTTGAGATGACATGTGTTGTGAATTTGGCGCTATATAAATAAACTGAATTGAATAGAATTAAAGCAGAAGGTTACAAAGGTTTTGTAACCTAAGGTCGCTGTGACCTCATCCAGGGGGCGTGGCCTATCCAAGTCAATCTAAGGGGTTCCCCAACAGTTTAAATAAACTTTTCTAAGGATTGTGCTGAAAGCGGTGGAACCTCGTCTGGACCGACTTGTTGGCGGTAAACTGTCTTCAGATTGGATGTTTTCTAAGTGCTGCTCTATAAATAATGATTCAAATGGATTTCGTTGTAGCTTCTATTATGCCTGATCAGGTGGATGTTTTACCTCATGATTTAACAGAAAAAGCCTTTTCATTATTTTTGCTAAAGTTCAAAGCATTGAATCAGAATCTTTCCTTTCTTCTTGGAATATGTTTGTAATGAATCAGTTGGACTGTGGTGATCTGTTGTAGACTGACTGATCTGCAGAGACTGACCTCTGGAAGGACCACAAAGGCTCCTGTCATGATGGTCAGGACGATGTTTATCCCAAACAACCAGCGGAGAAAGATGAAATAGGAGGCCACACCAGACCCAAAGTGACCTCCACAAGGAAAAGAAAATAAACAGAAGCTGAAATTGTTTCAGTAGTGATTGATTGTTGCACACCTGAGAGCTACAAACAGGGACTAGATCACTAATAGCCCATCATTTAAAAACATAGTGCAGCAAAGAGTTCATCTAGAACAGCATAGAGCATGACTAGCTTAGGGAGTCGCCACGACCCGATCCGTCGTGAAAGCACCATCCGTACCATCAGCTCATCATCAACCAGATATACCTCCAGGTCGCCCACAATTTTATTTGTAAAATAGACTGAAATTACATTTTTCCCTCCCTAAGAACAGTAAGCGTACTAAAATATAGTGTGTTAAAGATTCATTATCTATTTCCTGATCAAATCCTTTCTGTTTTATCACTCTGTGTCGACCTGTGCTGGAAACGGGATCCTACGCTACTTCACGGGAGCTAACTTCTTCAGCTTTGGATTTAAACATAAATAAAACCCACCTAATTGTAAGTGATCCTCGCCTATTTTGCATACCCAAATGGAAAAGCAAATAAATGAGGAACTGAACGCCCACATTACAGTACATGTGTGATATGTTATTTGAAAGCTAACACCTTTCTAGTTTCTCAAAATATAAATGACAATTGGGTGAGTAAAACACAGCCCAAGCTGCATCAGTTTAAACGTGACTCAAAGTTGGGTTTTTTTATTCTGGAAAATAGTAGGCAGTAATAAAGCCATGCTTGGAAATAGGCAGGTCTCATTTGTTCTACAGCATGTCAACCACAAATGCAGAAAAATGTCAGACCTCTAGCTATAACAGTTCCAGAGCTGTGGGGCTTTGAATCTGTGGTGTCAGCAGCAATGGCGTAAATATCGGTAAGCACAGACAGCAGTTGCTTAGGGGCCCACGACCTTCTTAGGGGCCCCATCAGTGACACCTGTGGGCCCCCCTACTGTAGACTAGGACGTCTCTTTGCAAATGTAATGGTGCAGAAAATTCCTCGTAAACCCACCAGATTCAGGTTTAACTGACCGGACCGTATTTATACAGCGACACATGGCAGATTTCACCGTGATGGTGAGCCATTTAAACACGTCACCAACAGCAAAGCAGACACTTTTAATTACTATGTTAATAACTGTGTATAGTTCATTACACATTTGGTAAAAAATACACTCATATAATATGTTTCAAACCACAATAAAGATCTAAAAAGAACAATGTCTTTTATTTTTTTCACTACGACTTGGAATCATGGGTAATCCAGAGCGTAGATTAAAACCATAACCGTTACGTACAATGTGTTAGCGACGATGGAGACCAGAAATAGGTACTTAAGCGGATTTCAGGAAAGAAAAGGGAAAGAAAAGCTGCTGGAAGAACGGAAAAAACTTCCCAGAATAAACACGTTCTTTCAAAGAACCGAAGAGGAAGAGGAGGATGTTGCTGCTACAGTGAGTAAAGATGGCGACCAGGAGATGAATGGAGAGAGCGTGGGTGAGGGGGGGGGGGCTGTGAAACTCAAGGTAGCCCGATAAAACTCATTTTACAGCAGAATATACTAAAGTATATCCATGTCTAGAGAAGGTGAAGAATGATGAAGTGTGTATGCATGGGGCACATGTTGGGTCGGTTGTCTACGCCGGTTAGGGTGGGACACGAATTTTTGGAACTTGGGATGTCTGTAACATGTGGTGTCACCAATGGTTCCCTTCATGTTGCACAGTTACTGTTGATCATCTGTCCATCATCGTATAAAGCCCGCCCTGACAATTTGATTGGCCCGCCAGATATTGTGCGAGCATACTCCTGCTACTATTGAGCAATGCCAGACCGAACTTCCCGACCTCAAACGTTGTGGGCGGTACTAAGTTCGGAATGGCACCCAGGCTACTGGTCACCAGCGTCTCCACACTGAATTTCCCCTTTCTGGGATGATAAAGGGACTTACAATACATCATTATTACATTGTATATCTGGTTGCACAGATGAGCTGATGGTACGGATCGTGCTTCCGGGACGGAACGGGTAGTGACAAGCATCACTAGCGTAGAGCATCACTAGCGTAGAGCGTTACTTTGCCTCCGCAGAGCAAAAGTGACTCACTTTCAATTTTCTTGATCCTGACTTCCCATGGAATGAAGGTAACGACAACGTTATAAAGCAGCCTGTAGAGTTTTTTCAGCAGCTGCAAAGGAGCAAACATGCAGAAAGAGACAGACGTTAGCATGAATGACCACAGCGCCCTTGTCCATGTCCAAGTCATCTCACTAAGGAAGCTCCGATGTTTGTCACTGACTGCGAGCAGATGATGACCACTAAAGACCTTTTAATGACTCTTATTCTGGATCTGATCTGAAACTGAAATAAATCAGGATGCAGTCTGTTTGCCATCTCTGTCAGAAAAGATCAGTTACAACAGAGATGGTTGTCAGTGAAACAGATAATAATCTGGGTTAATCTCTGGCTGCAGGCGTGGTCATCTCTGATCTGAAGGTTCATCTATCAGAACAAAATCACAATCATTTGCTCACTACCAGCTTTAAATCCATTTTTTATGTTCAGCGGGTTGATCTGCCTAGTCACTCAGGACATCGTTGGGTTCCTGTGATTCACAAAAAATTTCTTTCTTACTTGTGCATTCTTGTGTGCTCGTAAAACGTCCTCAGCCTCCGCCCCAGCGCCATTCCAGTTCATAAGAACCAGATCTAAAGCCCCTGTCACACCTGGACGATTTATCTAGCGTATGTGCTACTTTCACATTGCAGCCTGAAGTGACCCAAATCCGTTTTTTTGGCCCATATGCGACCTGGATCTGATCTTTTGATGGCAGTCTGAACAACACAGATCTGAATTTTTCCAATGCGACCCAGGTCACTTGGCTCTGTGGTCCTGAATCCGATACGAATCTGATCTTTTCAAATGCCACCTGTGTCTGAAGGGCCAGGTCGCATTCATCTGACCTGAGTGACATTAATACCCGACAAAGGTCACTATTCTGGGTCTTGCTACGCAGAAGCGGCAAGAAAAGCAACAACCATGGCAGGCGATGATGCGGAGAGCAGTATTTATGTTTAACCATAATGAAAAGATCACTAGATGCGTGCCGGCGCTACCATCATGTTCACTGCCATAAGCACAGAGCACGCTGGCTTGTGACGTCATTGCGTCCTCTACTGTGCATAATGGACACTTGCATTGTATGACTGTGGTTCACACAGGAGATCACATAGAAGTCGCATATATTTGGAAATATGAACAGCAAGGCAAAAAAAATCGGCTTTCACAAAAAAATGGGAATTGAGTATCAAGGCCAGCAGTGGAACGTAGC
>NW_015150925.1:414565-415674 GCF_000732505.1 Cyprinodon variegatus | reverse complement strand
AAGTTACTCAGAGGTTTAGGATCAGCTAGACGCCACGACTGATGAGGAACTGACACTGAACGGATGTCAGCCATCAGATAACTGACCTGGAACTGATGGATCACGGATGAGCCTATGTCAACAACATACTCACCATATGTCAGCGATTTCAATGTGTTTCAGCGTGTTTCAGGGTGTTTCAGCGTGTTCCAGCGTACTTCATCTTGTTCCAATGTACCTCAGCGTGTTTCAGGGTGCTTCAGCGTGTATCAGCATGCTTCGGCGTATTTCAGCATGTTTCAGTGTGCTTCAGTGAGTTTCAGCATGTTTCAGCATGTTTCAGCGTGTTTAGGGTGTTTCACAGTGTTCCAGAGTGCTTCAGAGTGCTTCAGCGGGTTTAAGCGTGCTTCAGCGTGTTTCAGCATGCTTCGGCGTATTTCAGCATGTTTCAGTGTGCTTCAGTGAGTTTCAGCATGTTTCAGCGTGTTTAGGGTGTTTCACAGTGTTCCAGAGTGCTTCAGAGTGCTTCAGCGGGTTTAAGCGTGCTTCAGCATGTTTCACAGGGTTCCAGCGTGTTTCAGTGTGCTTTAGCGTGCTTCAGCGTGTTTTACAGTGTTACAGAGTGCTTCAGCATGTTTCAGCATGTTTTAGCGTGCTTCAACATGTTTTACAGTGTTACACAGTGCTTCAGCGTGTGTCAGCGTGTGTCAGCGTGTTTTAGCGTGCTTCAGCGTGTTTTACAGTGTTACAGAGTGCTTCAGAGTGCTTCAGCATGTTTAGCGTGTTTAGCATGTTTCACAGTGTTCCAGAGTGCTTCAGAGTGCTTCAGCGGGTTTAAGCGTGCTTCAGCGTGTTTCACAGGGTTCCAGCGTGTTTCAGTGTGTTTTAGCGTGCTTCAGCGTGTTTTACAGTGTTACAGAGTGCTTCAACGTGTTTCAGCGTGTTTTAGCATGCTTCAGCATGTTTTACAGTGTTACAGAGTGCTTCAGCGTGTTTCAGCGTGTTTTAGCGTGCTTCAGCGTGTTTTACAGTGTTACAGAGTGCTTCAGCGTGTTTCAGCGTGTTTTAGCGTGCTTCAGCGTGTTTTACAGTGTTACAGAGTGCTTCAGCGTGTTTTACAGTGTTACAGA
>NW_015150925.1:410638-411828 GCF_000732505.1 Cyprinodon variegatus | reverse complement strand
CAGAGTGCTTCAGCGTGTTTCAGCGTGTTTTAGAGTGCTTCAGCGTGTTTTACAGTGTTACAGAGTGCTTCAGCATGTTTCAGCGTGTTTTTTTGCATGCTTCAGCATGTTCTACAGTGTTACAGAGTGCTTCAGCGTGTGTCAGCGTGTTTTAGCGTGCTTCAGCGTGTTTTACAGTGTTACAGAGTGCTTCAGCGTATTTTAGCGTGCTTCAGCGTGTTTCAGTCTTACAGAGTGCTTTAGCGTGTTTCAGCGTGTTTTAGTGTGCTTCAGCGTCTTTTACAGTGTTACAGAGTGCTTCAGCGTGTTTCAGCGTGTTTTACCGTGCTTCAGCGTGTTTTACAGTGTTCCAGAGTGCTTCAGCGTGTTTCGGCGTGTTTTAGCGTGCTTCAGCGTGTTTCACAGTGTTCCAGTGTGCTTCATCGTGTTCCAGTGTGTTTCAGCATGCTTCAGCGTATTCCAGTCAAGGTGTGACAGGAGCTTAAAATGCTTCATGAGCTTAAAAGTAATTTCCCTCTGGGATTATTAAAGTTTTTCTGATTCTGATTCTAAAAATGCCTCAGCTTGTTTCAGTGTGTTTCGGCATACTTCAGCATGTCCCACCGTGTTTCAGCGTGTTTCAGCATGTTTCAGTGTGCTTCAGTGAGTTTCAGTGTGCTTCAGCGTGTTTCTGCGTGCTTCGGCATGTTTCAGCGTGCTTCAGCGCGTTTCAGCGTGTTTCAGAATGCTTCAGTGTTTATTAGTGTACTTCAGCGTGTTTCAGATAGCTTCAGCGTGTTTCAGCATGTTTTAGTGTGCTTCAGCATGTTTCAGAGTGTTTCTGTGTGCTTCAGCGTGTTTCAGTGTGTTCAAGCATGTTCCAGCGTCTTTCAGCATGCTTCAGTGTGCTTCAGCGTGTTTCAATGTGCTTCAGCGCGCTTCAGCGTGTGTCCGCGTGCTTCGCCAAGTTTCAGCGTGTTTCAGAATGCTTCAGTGTTTATTAGTGTGCTTCAGTGTGTTTCAGATAGCTTCAGCGTGTTTCAGCATGTTTTAGTGTGCTTAAGCATGTTTCAGAGTGTTTCTGTGTGCTTCAGCATGTTTCAGTGTGTTTAAGCGTGTTCCAGCGTCTTTCAGCATGCTTCAGTGTGCTTCAGCATGTTTCAGTGTGCTTCAGCGTGCTTCAGCGTGTTTCAGAATGCTTCAGTGTTTTT
>NW_015150925.1:403236-409141 GCF_000732505.1 Cyprinodon variegatus | reverse complement strand
ACCCAGCATGCATCAGAGCAGACTTATCCGTTCTCCAGACTGACAGCTGTCCCAGCATGCACTGCAGCAGCAACAGCTTCCAGGTTAGTGCTCACAGAGCTCAGATAAAAGTTCTCTTTTCTGTGGCTGTTGTTCAATAAAAGTAAAATTGAAGATAATTTGAGGCGAGGGCATTATACTTTAAGCTTCAGTATAGGGCCCATTTACTGATTTATTGCGTAATTTAAGAAACGTTCTGATGTTGAGAGGACCACGGCAACCAGCGGACTAATCATCAAGCATCATTTTAGGATGCGGTGGGACAGGTGGGCCGATCTATCCATTCATCCACACTACAAGGCAACATCTTCAGCATGTCTGAAGACTGCGACGTAACGTGCTGCGTTATACTGCGACATAATGTGCTGCCAAAAGGAGGGAAGTTTCTCCTGACTCTGGTTCAGGGGGAATAATGGCTTCAATCAGACCTGGTTCGCGGGCAGGGCTGATGTCTTTGAAGCCAATAAACATCAACCTTGAGATTATAATAAAGTCTCTTCCTTGTTGTTCTCTTTTAAGATCCTGGTCAGCCTCAGCTGCTAAAGAAAAGCCAAATGAAGGTGGACATACATCAGCTCCAGCCGTCTGATAGCCTCTGGTTCTTGTCAGCTGGCCTTCGTACTTCAGGACAATCTCTCGGGCTTGCCTAGAAAAGACAGATTGGTTACTTGCTGTCTGTGGGGCAGCTGAGCAGCAGAAGCATTTGACTAAAGTCTGGCTGTCAAACATACTGGGGTCCACTGGGCCAGTACATGTGGACCTACTCTAAGATGACATCTGATTCAGGAGAAACTATAACTGAGCAGATCCCCTGAGATGAAACAAAATCAATATATTGTGACAGATTTGCTTCCGTCTCAATCAACCAATCAGATCGCAGCAAAACCCTTCCAGAGCAACAGGTCCATTTAGCTCAGCAGGCCATTTAATTGCTGGATTAATGGAGCTTAGTCCTGAAGACGGAGGATCCCTGTCAATTGGACCGGGTCTCTGTCAGACCAGTTCTCTGTCTCACCAGGTCTCTGTTGGACTGGATCTCTCTCGAACCGTGTCTATCGGACTGGGTCTCTGTCTGACCAGGTATCTGTCGGACCGGGTCTCTGATGGACTGGGTCTCTGCCGGGCGGGGGGGGGGGATATTTGTGCTGCTAAAGGTGGGATGAGCAGGAATGCTGAAAGAGTGAAATGATGCTGCTCAGTATCAAATCCTTCATTCCTCTCATTTAGGGGCAAGAATTTGACACATTTCTAGCCTGAAACATCTGGCCCCAGCGGTTCCTGTTTGGTTGATTCCTGGTTAATCTAAGGATGAAGATGGATAGTTGGAGGCGTGACAGCCCGGCTGCGGCTGCAGTAATCACAGACAGGCAGCCAGGCTGGAAAAGCGCAGCGTCTCCCTGATGAAGGTAATAAAAGCTCTGCAGTAAAAACTGACTGCCCATATAAAAGCTGTTAGCCACGGCACACTCAGCACATCCCGCCTGTTCCAGCACTCCTGCTGCTCCACACACCTCAGCAGCTTTCCGCCTGTTCCAGCACTCCTGCTGCTCCACACACCTCAGCAGCTTTAATGTTTGGATGAAGGAAGCACCTAGATCTAGACCCAGTAGATGATCCAGCCAAAGCCTGCTGGCTTCATCAGCCTGTTCCTCAGAATGGGTTCAAACCAGAACCAATTTTTCTCATTCAGCTTAAAGCTTTTTCAGCGTTTTTCTGATAGGAACAGCTGGAGCTGCTGGTTCTGATCCGAACGCTGGAAGGAAGAAAAAACATGAGGAAGTATACTTCAGAACTTTGAGCTTCCGTCTCATTGGCCAGGGCCTGGAGCGGATGTTTGCGATGATCTCTTTCTGGTACTGAATGTTCTGGAACATTTCTTCTGGGTCGTTGCTGTCCACCTCCTTATCAGCCTCTTCCTCTGAGGAGCTGCAGGACATGCAAAAGAAAGAAGCCTGAGGAGATGACCCTGACGGGTTCACAGACCTTAAAGCAGATGATGGGACCCAGAACAGCTTCTCTCCTCTCTCTGCCTGCTCAGACCTTCAGCCCAGTAGATCCACTCACCCCTGCTGGTAAGCAGAGTAAAGCCTCCTGGAGTTCTTCCGGACGCTCCGATGTCTCCTGGCAGCAGACAGGGACCTGCTGCTGGGAGCCACAGGTTCAGATGCTGAGCTCATGGTGACGGCGCCTCCTCTGAGCTCCGACTGGGAGAGACCTGCTGCTGGTGTCTGCTGCTCCTCCTCCTCATCAGCAGCAGCAACAGGAGGCGCAGCAGGAGACCCTTAAAGGGACAGCGCTGGATCACACAGAGTATGCACTGTTCTCTCATCCATCCGTCCATCCATCCATCCCTCATCCATCCATCCAACCATCTTCCAACCATCATTCAACCATCATACATCCATCCATCTTCCATCCAACCATCAATCATCCATCCATCCATCCATCCATCCATCCATCATCCATCCATCTTTCATCCATCATCCATCCATCCATCTTCCATCCATCTATCCATCCATCCATCCATCTTCCATCCATCCAACCATCAATCCATCCATCCATTCCCATCCATCCATCCATCCATCCATCCATCCATCCAACCATCATCCATCCATCCAACCATCATCCGTCCATCCATCCAACCATCCAACCATCATCCATCCAACCATCATCCATTCAACCATCATCCATCCATCCAACCATCATCCATCTAACCATCATCCATCCATCATCCAACCATCATCCATCCAACCATCATCCATCCATCTTCCATCCATCCATCCATCCATCCAACCATCATCCATCCAACCATCATCCATCCATCATCCATCCAACCATCATCCATCCATCATCCATCCAACCATCATCCATCCATCATCCATCCATCCATCCATCTTCCATCCATCCAACCATCATCCATCCAACGATCATCCATCTAACCATCATCCATCCATCCATCATCCATCCATCCATCTTCCATCCATCCAACCATCATCCATCCATCCATCCATTCCCATCCATCCATCCATCCAACCATCATCCGTCCATCCATCCATCCATCCATCCATCCCTGATCCATCCAACCATCATCCATCCATCCATCCAACCATCATCCATCCATCCATCCATCCCCATCCATTATCCATCATCCATCCATCCCTCCATCATCCTTTCATCCATCCATCCCAACAATCATCCATCCATCCATCCATTCCCATCCATCATCCATCCATCCAACCATCAATTATCCATCCATCCATCCCCATCCATTATCCATCATCCATCCATCCCTCCATCATCCTTTCATCCATCCATCCCAACCATCATCCATCCATCCATCCCTCCATCATTCATCCATCCATCCATCATCCATCCATACATCCCTCCATCATCCATCCATCCATCCCTCCATCATCCATCCATCCATCCATCATCCATCCATCATCTTCCAACCATCATCCATCCATCCATCATCCGTCCATCCATCATCCATCCATCCGTCCATCCATCATCCATCCATCCATCTTCCATCCATCATCCGTCCATCCATCCAACCATCATCCATCCATCCATGATCCATCCAACCATTATCCATCCATCCATCCATTCCCCTCCATCCATCCATACAACCATCATCCATCCATCCATCCATTCCCCTCCATCCATCCATCCAACCATCATCCATCCATTCCCATCCATCATCCATCCAACCATCATCCATCCATCCATCCATTGAACCATCATCCATCCATCCATCCATTCCCATCCATCATCCATCCATCCANCCATCATCCATCCATCCATCCATTCCCATCCATCATCCATCCATCCCTCCATCCATCCATCCATCCATCAAACCATCATCCATCCATCCATCCCATCCATCATCCATCCATCCCTCCATCATCCATCCATCCATCATCCATCCATCATCCACCCATCCATCCATCCCTCTATCATCCATCCATCCATCATCCTTTCATCCATCTATCCATCCATCCCATCCATCATCCATCCATCCATCCATCAAACCATCCATCCATCCATCCATCCCATCCATCATCCACCCATCCATCAAACCATCATCCATCCATGATCCATCCATCATCCTTTCATCCATCCATCCATCCATCCATCCCTCCATCATCCATCCATCCATCAAACCATCATCCATCCATGATCCATCCATCATGCTTTCATCCATCCATCCCTCCATCATCCGTCCATCACTCATCCATCCATCCATCCCTCCATCCATCAAACCATCAACCATCCTTCCATCCATCAAACCATCATCCATTGATCCATCCATCCATCCCTCCATCATCCTTTCATCCATCCATCCATCCATCCATCAAACCATCATCCATCTATGATCCATCCATCCATCCATCATCCTTTCATCCATACATCCATCCATCCCTCCATCAATCCATCCATCCATCATCCATCTATCCATCCATCAATCCATCATCCCTTCATCCATCCATCCATCCATCCATCCATCCATCAATCCATCATCCTTTCATCCATCCATCCATCCATCATCCATCCATCCATATGGGGGGGTTGGTCTCCTCAGTCCTGGACTGTGGGACTGTGGCTGCAATTAGATCTCAGTCATCCTCTCTTCTGCTCCAGATTTTTATTTCCCATAAAGACTGAATGCTCTAGCACTTATTAGTTATAATTAGAAATTAGAACTGATCTGTTCTCTGTGACGTCACTTTAAGAAGAGCATAGAGGATTATTGGTTTCAGTGAACATCTTATTTTTTAACAGCTATTATACTCCAGTAACTCATGCAGATATCTCACCACCACTGGAAACGATATTGTAGAAAAAAAACTTTTCCTTCACTTCTCCTTGACTGATTTCATTTTACTGTAAATCCAACATTAGGTCAATATAATCAGAGCTCAGCTACTTTGGGAACATAAACAATCATTTTAGAGTGAAAATGATCTAATTGTGCTTTTAGCAGTTTCTAAAATGGAGCATGGAAGCCAGAAGAGTCAATAGAAACATGATTAGATCTGCTGCCATGCTTTTATATTAGAGCCAAAGGTGAGAAACGTCTACAGCTGACTGACTGTGACTGACAGTGGGAGGAGCCAAAACACTTTTACAGGTTTCACGTGTACTTTATATATACAGTAGGTTAATGTTTTATTTAAGTTGGAAGATAAAACCTTGAAACTGAATGCATTTCTTTCTATACTTTAATTACTCACCCTTGTTGTCATTTTATACTTACAGAAACAAGGCGAGCAGCACAAGCGTCATGGTTAAACCACTTATTTTAGATCACTTTCAGGATAAGTCCCTCTCAGTCTTTTGTCCTGTCTTAACCTGGACCTTGGTCAGATAAAGGCTGCTGATTGACAATCAAATGCAACTGAGTCTCATTTGCACTGTCCTTTACCTCTGCAGCTGAACTAGATCACTAACAGATCACTTCTATATTGCACAACATTATGATAAAATATTAAAGGCATCACGCAGATGACTCCAACTATCTCTCTAAACCTGGATGGAGACAAGCTGGAAAAATTGTTTGAACAGGTTTTTAAGTGAGAAAGTTCATTTCCAAACATCCTCTGCTCATCAGGATTATAATCCCGCTATAATTTGCCGTTCTTGTTGGGAGCTCCAGACCTCCAGCATACCGCTGGGAGTGCGGCCTACCTGTGGGGGATTTCCTGCAGCTGTTCGTAGCGGCTGGAAGTGAATAGAAAGACTTTTTAAGGTTTGTGGTAAAAAAAACTATAAGAACCTACAACGGAGTATTAGGGTCAACACAGAGATTGTTAATTTATTTTTTATTCAAGGATAGAAAGAAAGCTTGGAGCTCTGCCCAGCAGAT
>NW_015150925.1:399756-400571 GCF_000732505.1 Cyprinodon variegatus | reverse complement strand
CTGTATGGCCGTTCCTACTGAGTGGCCGTTCCCACTGTGTGACCATTCCCATATTGTGACCGTTCCCACTCAGTGGCCGTTCCCACTGTGTGACCATTCCCACTGTGTGACTGTTCCAACGTTTTATTCACGCTGATTAGCCCACTTCAATGCTGTTTCCCTCTTCCTTTCTCAGCCACAGCAGTTTTTGCACAACAATCAAACTGAGTAAATGTGTTCAATAGATAATTTGTTGTGAAAGTTAGATTTACATTTAGTTTTTTTATGGTGTTACAAAATATTATTAATTTAAACGTAAGGGAATTTAAGTTAAGAAGGCCTTTAAACAGTTTTGCCAACAAATTACAAACCATAGAGAACAGAGAACACAGGTTAGGGTTAAACCGAGCTCTTCTTTGGGCTGAGCAGCAGGAGGAGCAGCCACAGGAGGAGGAGCAGCAGCAGGAGGAGCAGCCACAGGAGGAGGAGCAGCAGCAGAAGGAGCAGTAAGGAGGAGGAGCAGCCACAGGAGGAGGAGCAGCAGCAGAAGGAGCAGTAAGGAGGAGGAGCAGCAGCAGGAGGAGAAGTAAGGAGGACGAGCAGCAGGAGGAGGAGCAGCAGGACAACAATCTGACAGCATCCACCTTCTTCAACACAACCAGTCACTCAGATTTCATTTTTTACCGTCAATAGATTTCCTTGTTCTAAAATTCTGAAGAACTTTAATGTGTAATTACAACCTGACACCACAGGAGGGCAGCATAGAGACCATGTTCAGGACAGAATCTGGACAAATAAAAGAGGAATATAGCAGCAGTCGTTAGAATTTAGTGAGA
>NW_015150925.1:393930-399746 GCF_000732505.1 Cyprinodon variegatus | reverse complement strand
GTTTTTAAGCCTAGTGTTCAGGGCTAGTGCTTAGGGCTAGTGCTTAGGGCTAGTGTTTAGGGTTAGTTTTTAAGCCTAGTGTTCAGGGCTAGTGCTTAGGGCTAGTGCTTAGGGCTAGTGTTTAGGGTTAGTGTTTAGGGCTAGTGGTTTTGGTTACTGTTTGGGGCCGGTTTGGGATTCAACATATTCATAAAAAGATGAGTTTGGGAACCAGTTGCTGAGGGAGGATGGTATTAAACATAGAGCAGTAAAGTATTCATTATGGCAGGTGTTAGCGGTTTGGTGGAAGTAATTTCCACCTCTCTGCAGTGGATCTTTTAAGGTGGCAGCATGGAAGAAGGACTTGCTTGTATGCCTCGTGAAGATTTACCAGTTGATGTGTAGTTCTCAGCCTGCCAGGTCTGTTCCTGAAGCCTTACTCAGATTCAGCTTCCTTTACACCAGCCCCACTGTTCACTCAAACTGAGTTGTTGTTGTAGATAGATGGATGCGGTGGAGCTACTGCTAGTGTCAAAACAGGCAAAGAAAATGTTTAACTTCTCTTTGAGAGAAATGTATCCAACTGCCGCTGAGACCTGCTGGATCCTTGGCTAGGGTGGGCTAGGCCCACTGAGCAAAAACTGGCCGAAAGGACATTGAAAAGATGAGATGATTTACGTCAAAATGACATCTGCATTTGGTTGAAACTCCATCATTTTCAGATTGTTGAAAAGTCTTTTTAATATCTATTATTTGACTGAAGTGGAACAAAATTAGACCAAACACAACCCAATTTAAGCCAACTAACCCCAACCTCATGATCTATTTCTGGACTAAATCAAGACAATTACGGACTGACCAGATTTATCCTAAAGACCAACGTATTGATGTCTGAGTTTGGTGGGTGTTGTTGAGATGCCCTGTTATCCTCGGCCTCTATCCTCCTCTCCTAACATCAGATATCCCAAGTCTCCCGGAAGTTCCGGGACTCTCCCTGATATCGATAGTTGTTCACGGATGCCCGCAAGTCGGATAAATTATCCCGGATTTTAGACAATGGGAAGTGGTGTTTTTCTAGTACAATAATTCGTGCATCATGTGCGGATTAGAACTACTGTGATTGCACAGGAACAACAAGAGAGAGCGGTGTAGGGAGGAGGTTGCTGGTGAATCCCGTGCAGTGTATCTGTCCAAAGCAATGCTCTGATCAACCAGTGTTCCAGGCAACTGGTTGATCAGAGAGCTGATTGGATCAGTTTGATAAGTTTCTCTGGGTTACTCTCTGGCAGTCACCTAGTTACCACTCAAAGCTGTGCATCCTGGGAAACGGCAGAGGTTCAATCCTTGAGGAAAAAACCAAAATATAGGACTAATTTTACAGCAGAATATACTAAAGTATATCCACGTCTAGTGAAGGGGAGGAACAGTGGCGGATCTAGACCAGATGTAGCAGGGGGCCAGGAGGGGGCCAGCGTGTTTTCATGGGGGCCCAGAAAAGCATGAAATAAAAAACAGGGCAAGAGATTCAAATATATTAAGAGAGCTGCATGAACAGAAATTTATTTTCAATTTGTATTTTTTATTAGGTCGATATACATTTATATTTAGGAATTTTACATATTTTTGACTTCATTTAAGTTAAAGCAACTGTTTTCTATAAAATTTGAATTAGAACTCAGAAAAAACTGTTAAATTCATCTGTAGAAATTAGAGGATTTTTATTATTTGTGGTGAAAAAAAAACATTTATCAGATGAAAACTGGGATCCTATCTTAAAACCACTAAAACTATCACCTTATTGTTTTTGAATAATTAGTAAAACAGAATTTGTAAAGAAAAAGAATCAAATAGATCCAAAGGACCTATCAGTAACCATGTCTGTTCCAGTGCAGATCATCATTCGATTAGTATTATGTCTTCAGTACAGGGGCCATAACAGGGGCCAGGACATGATCTACGGGGGCACTGGCCCCCGTTGGCCCCTGTCTAGAACCGGCCATGGTGAGGAATGATGTCACCGTGGGGAGGTGCACTGTATGTTGAAGTCCAATGAAAAACAGAAAGCACAACTGATGTTCAAGGCTACAAGATTGAAAGTATTCAAAATAAAAGACCAATACTGTTCTGTTTAGTGTTTAAGGAATTACTGTTAGTTAATAAACAGTTGTTGAAAAGTAACATTGTAGAGTGTCTCATCCCCAAACTGTGTTTCTGAGTTGTTTTGACTCTGGAGTTCCGCTGTCATGCGGGTTCTCGTGTTTGGGAGGTTTTCCTGGTGACAAAATATTTGCAGACAGAATCTGTCGCAATTTGGTTTTTCTGGTTCTGGAAAATAAATAAAAAAAAAACTCAGTTTGTTCTCTTAATGTATTTCTGCAGCGATTGTGTTGCATCCCAGGGACATTAGGTAACTATCTTACAGTGAAACATCCTTCAGATGGACAGTGACAGGCAACTTATAAACATGCAGATTTTACAAAGCAAACAGATATAAATCAAATCTCATTTTACTACATACATGCACATCATATGATGTAAGTGTATAAGTAAAACGGTGTAAAGGTTTCAGTAACTCTGATTATATTCTCCAATGATGTCCTACTCCTCGGGTAGGATCGCACCAACTTACCTGTCCAATATGGCGGCGTTTTTAACGTGTGAGTCCATTAATTTTACAACTTCCGTTACATACTGGCAGATGGCCTTTTATGCTAACGGTATTTTGCTTCTAAAAGTTGAGCCCGTGATGGGTATGATAGTTTATAAGAGTTAATAAAATGATAACAATAATTATCATTTTAACTGGAAGCAGTAACGAGTGAAACCACTGCTCTGTTTTCCCTCCGCCCCCCCGCCCCCCCCCTGAGCAGCGGAGTGGTACGGTCTGGGCCGCCCCTTCACTAGTCACGGGTAGGCGGAGCCAGGTAGGGCGGCTGAGAAGAAGGCGGTGGGGGAGTTTGTTGTTGTTTTGGTCTATCGGAGGTTTACTGGCTGCTTCCGCCCCAGTAGAGGCTCTTATCCAGGGGAATCAGAACCGCCAGACCCGCTGAGGAACCGGAACCTTTGAGACCCGCAGCGTCGAGCGGAACCAGCCCGGAAACGGCCACCATGAAGTGGATGTTCAAAGAGGATCACTCCCTGGGTGAGAAGCATTGAAACCCGGAGAGAGGAGCTGCCTCTGGCTCTGTGATCAGGCTTCAGGAGCCAAACATGGCTGAAGGACAGGGAGGCTTGAAGTAAATTAACTGGTGACCGGTGGGATGGATTAGCTTGTGACCGGTATGATAGATTAGCTGGTGACCGGTGGGATAGATTAGCTGGTGACCGGTGCGATAGATTAACTGGGAGAAAACCATCACAGACGTTTGAAGAACTACTCCTGCTGTTGTTTATCATCTGTTGTTGTGAAGCAGACAGTATAGACTCACAGTAAAAAGTAAATCAAATAGTACTCACCTGCCAGAAACTTTAAAAATGTGAATGATTTAAAGTTGTTCTGCATGCAAACGATAAAATGTGGCGTCTGCAGACAAACAGCAGGGAATAAGATATGACAGCTGGCTGAATAAAACACATCATGGCAGGGTCACACATGAGAAACATCAGCAATTGCATTTTAAAGAACTGCAACCCTGATTTGAGGAGCAGCATCCCAGGTGATGGAGGCCCTCCAGTTTAATCTGTGGGACTCGCAGGCTTTCACATGCTGCCGACACCTGATGCGTTTATTTCATCCCCAAACTTCAATTTCTCGTAATATTTGACATCCTGCACCGACAGATGCGTGTTGATAGATCTTAGTCCAGGATCAATTAGCACATTTATTCTGACCTGATTGTTTACTCTTGCTGCATTTTCATCAGGCAACCAAGCATCCACCTAACCTTTCCAAACAGCTGTGCTGAGGACCCCGTTTGTTACTAATTAATCTAGTTTATTGTTTCCTGATTTCTTATCTGCCTTTTTCTACATGAACAAATATCATCCAGTCCCACGCGTGATAAACACATCATAGCTGCTAACTCTGGGATTTACATTCCAAATAAAAACTAACCTTTCCTCATTAGCAGGTTGGTAATTCAGATCATTTTATTATCTGAAATGTGCCTAAATGAATCATTTTTAATGGTCTGAGACCTGGAAATGACATCCAGACTGAACATAATAGAAATAGAAATAAAGGCTTTTCTCTCCTGAAATCAGAGACCTGATACAGTTCATCACACAGGACAGGGTTATGGTGTCTCTGAGACAAAAACACTGAAACAAAAACCTTTGAAGAGACTGAGATCTGTGTCCAAAGAGAAAAATGAAGGAAAATCTATGGAATCTAAAAACAAGAAAATAACTTTTTATCACAATCTGAAGAATAAAGGTGGGAAGGAAGGATGAGGAGCTCAGCTGTTCTGTTTGCTGCCTTCTGAATGATCAGACTCTACCAGGAATTTATATTCAGGGATTTGCACAGAGGGCAGAACTGATCCTCCAAGGCTTCCTTAGATATGTCAGGTTGAGTTTTGCAGTTTTGTTACGTTAGGAATGTTTTTCATCAGGCATCGACACATCTGTGGTGCGCATAGATCCTAAGCAGTTGATCTATCACAGCGGCCCACCAGGCGCCCTTCCTGTTATTCCATTGGAGCTGACACCTGTCACTCACTCTCTGATTGTTCAGAGAAATCAGCTCCTGGTGCAGAAATCATTGCTCTGCTCTCTCCTTCTAATCTATATGCTAATCTGAACTTTATGCCTGTTTGGAAGGAGGAGTGTACGTAGATTATAGAAAATCGATCATTCAGAGGTCTGTGTTGGTCCATCTCAGCAGCAGAGAACCTGTGAAAATCTGTGCTCTTCTCCTGCAGAACATCGATGCTTAGAGTCCACCAAAATCCGCAGCAAGTACCCGGACCGGGTCCCGGTGAGTGAACGCCGCGCCACATTAGGCTGCTGTCCAGCATCCTTGTGTCTGTAACATGAATCCATGCGGCTCTGGCAGGTGATCGTGGAGAAGGTGTGCGGCTCTCAGATCGTAGACATTGACAAGAGGAAGTACCTGGTCCCGTCTGACATCACGGTGGCTCAGTTCATGTGGATCATCAGGAAACGGATCGCGTTGCCGTCAGAGAAGGCCATCTTCCTGTTCGTGGACAAGACCGTGCCGCAGTCCAGGTCAGCTTCCTGTTTCCCCCTGCAGGGCAGCTTTACTGAGCTCACCTGGTGCGTTTATCCTGCGAGACTTGCAGGTCTTTAGTTGTTAGCTAGCTGCCATCTGATCCACCAATCATAAGCCTGGATTCTTCTCCCACACATTACTAGAACACATAAACCTTTGCAGCACCAATGAACCAGAATTCCTGAGGAAGATGGCCGCCTCGCATCTTACTACAGGAAGTACTCACACCTATTACAGACGGTGTCTCCTTCAGGCACAAAATGCAGATATTTTATTGGCTTTAATGTGATGATTGACATAAAGCTCTACATCGGTGCTAGAGGGTTCGTGGGAGTTCGCCCAACCAGTCCACGTGTGTTCTGTGAATCGGGAGAAGGCTTTTGACCCCTCATGGTGCCCTGTGGGGGGTTCTCCGGGACTGTGGGGTCCGGGTCCCTCTATTAAGGGCTGTCTGCTCTCTGTTTGACCGCAGCAGGAGCTTGGTTTGCATTGCCAGCAATGAATGGATGGATGGATGGACGATGAATGGATGGATGATGGATGGATGGATGATGGATGGATGGATGGATGATGAATGGATGGATGGATGGACGATGAATGGATGGATGATGGATGGATGGATGATGGATGGATGGATGGATGATGAATGGATGGATGGATGGAC
>NW_015150925.1:390071-391246 GCF_000732505.1 Cyprinodon variegatus | reverse complement strand
TAGAACAAATACATGACATGGAGATGACTTGTTGACTCCACATTGCCCATCTCTGGATGACATGATGTGAATTGGAGCTCTAGAAATTAACTAAACTGAATTCTCTGATTAATGTAGACCTACATGTTGGTCAGGTCTATGGTCAGTCCATTGTCTCTCTATGTTCAGTTGATGGACTGAAGAAAGCTCTGGGAGATGTGCAGGAGCCTAACCCTGCTTTAAACTGGCTTTTATTTCGGGGTATCAGAGTAGAGGGCCTGAACAGAAATGCATCTTTAGGTTTGGAGCAGGTTCTGGGTGATAACTGCGACCTTCTCCTGTTTCAGCATCACCATGGGGCAGTTGTACGACAACGAGAAGGACCAGGACGGCTTTTTATACGTGGCATACAGCGGAGAGAACACCTTCGGCTCTTAGGGACCCGTCTCCGCCCTGCTGGCTCTTAGGGACCCGTCTCCGCCCTGCTGGCTCTTAGGGACCCGTCTCCGCCCTGTCGGCTGTGATCCGGTTGGATGAGACTGTCAGCGATGGTCCTCCACCTTTCTGCAGATTTACGTTCAAAGTGTGACTTTTCCAGGAACTTTGGTTTCATGTTTTTTCATGATTTTAGAAGGACCCAGTTTGATTCTTCTTCTTGCTTTTTTAAATTAAGTCTGTGAATGAGTTTATTTTAATGCTTTTGTTTTTCTTTGAAGACAATATTTTATTTTAATCTAAAGAAATGTAATTTAATAATCTGAGGGTGAGGTAGCTGGATGACCTAACCAATAAAAGATGGAAAACAAGCCAGATCTAATGTGTTTTATTAAGGACTTTAGTTTAAATGTACATCAACAGAATCAATCACCTCTGTCAGCATCAAACCCTAAAATGTTTTTAAAGCACTCTCCCTGCTGACTCAGAGACAGAGGCAAAAAAGCTCCAGCTGTGACTAGAAGAGTTCATCAGGACTTGGAAGCAGAGTCGTAGTTTAACACACCTGTCTGCAGCTTCTCTACTGTTACTAATAAATTAGCAAATATTCCCAATAAGAGTAAATTATGATAATCTAATTAAAATTAAGATAACTTCAATTGGGGAAAAGTTAAAACGATTAAATATGGTCTGTTTAACATAAGATCTCTTTCCTCTAAAAGTCTGCTAGTTAATGACTTGATTTGTGATAATCACATTGA
>NW_015150925.1:385339-387974 GCF_000732505.1 Cyprinodon variegatus | reverse complement strand
TGCAGATGAGGCAGTGATGGGGGCGGAGCATCAGGCACGGCGTGCAGATGAGGCAGTGATGGGGGCGGAGCATCAGGCACGGCGTGCTGATGAGGCAGTGATGGGGGCGGAGCATCAGGCATGGCGTGCAGATGAGGCAGTGATGGGGGCGGAGCATCAGGCAGAGGAGCTGCAGAACATGAGGAGCATTATCAGGGCAGAAGGTCCAGCTGCTGTTTCTGGCTGCTAGGTTGGAAACTGCTGAAGGAAACCAGCAGAACAGAACCAGACTGAGTTCAAGGTTCCAGCTTAAGAACATCCTGACTGACCTGATGTCTGACCTGATGTCTGTGCTTCTGTCTGTGCTTCTGTCTGTGCTTCTGTCTGTGCTTCTGTCTGTGCTTCTGTCTGTGCTTCTGTCTGTGCTTCTGTCTGTGCTTCTGTCTGACCTCCATCAGCCGTGTGTTTATCCCAGGAAGCCTGGAAGCAGCTGCTGCAGCAGAAGGTCGCTCTCTGTCAGGGATTCATTCCATCTTTCCAGCCTCTCCTGTCATTTTCCTTCCTTCCATTCAAACCTGCTTGTTGGAGTCAGAAGTTGAACCTGATTAAACCTCTTCAGCTCATCTGGCGTCTGCTTTAAGGAGGAAAAGCTTCTCTGCTGCAGCAGTCTGCGCTGTGGAGCAGGTAATGTCCTCCATTATGGGACAAATTGCCTCGGCCCCCCGGGGGCCTTCAGGGGACGGTGCTGAAGGTCTGTCATCTGCAGTGTTCCTGGACCAGAGTGAGACGTCAGAGAAGCTGCAGATTATCTGCAGTGAGGAAAGAAGCTTCTGGACTGATGATGATGATGATGATGATGATGATGATGATGATGAAGATGATGATGATGATGATGGTGATGATGATGATGATGATGAGCAGAGATTGAAGGTCATCCTGAGGTCACAGTGGCAGTTTAAACCCATCCTCTGGATCTAGTGAGGAGATGAGGATGAAGGCTGGTTCTTCTTCTTCGCTTCGTTTTCCTGCCTTTCTGTGTTTGTTGCCTTCCTGCCCTGGTTGGTGTTGCTGCCTGTAACTCTGGACCAGAACCAGAACCCCTTAATGTTGTTTTCACATGTGTTTCATAGCCTACAGCGCCCCCTGTTGACCCATCTACATCAACCAAGGTTCTTGCTCCAAAAGGAGAGAACTTTGCAGCGATGTTTGGTTCGACAGATGAAATCAGAGCAGTTCTGATGTAGGTAGGGTCGGGAAATTTCACAATTCCAATTCCCTTCTCGATTCTGGTAAACGATTCTATTCTCTTATCGATTCTGTGAAACAATGAACTTGGTGAGTTCACGATGACATTGGTCTACCTTCTCCTGGGACATTCTATCTCTGCCTGCCTCGGTGGAAACAGAAGGCAGTGAACGGGAGCTGCAGCCTCTGATCCAGCCAGGCTGCCCGTCTCCTCACAGTCGTCTAATTCTAATGGAGAAGGCTTCTGTTTAATGGAAAAGCATTACTTTAAATTTCTGGAAATAAACTCACCTCCCCCTGATTTAAATACATGAGCGCCACCTTTCTCTGACTCCCTGAGCTGCAGAGGAACTTGGTAGCATGTTTCATTGCATCCATTGCAATAGATAGAATCATGTAAGAATTCCAGCTACCAGTAGTTCTAATTAAACATGCTGGAAATGAAGGGCTGGGTTAACGAGGAAGGCACCCTCCCTTAATGACCCCAAAGAGAGGAAGGAAACTGGTTTATTTCCAGAAATGGCCTCTGATTTACTGGGAACCACATTAAGCTCAGCCAGTGATAGAAAACTAGCTGCTTAGCACCAGAGTTTCCTTCCATGCTGGTCGTAACTTTAGCTTCTGTCCGGAAGCATCAGAAACACGGCATTCGTTAAAATCTACGCCATGTTGTGAGCGCAGGTGTTTCTGCATGTTGGATGCATTTCCTCCCGCGGATGTTATCGCCTCTTTACATTCAAACTTTCGATCGCTTTACCCGATGGGACGCCATTTTTTTTGTTTTGCTTTTCTAGACTTACGCCTGGTCAGGTCCTGCTTGCTTAATCAATGCCGTGTGCGTAAGTTACGTAGAAAGCGGGACGTAAGTCGTGGTGCCCAGCGCCAGGCTCTGGTTCTGCCTGGAACCGTTCAGAGAACCGTTAGGCGAGCTGCCAAACGGAACCGCTTCTGAACAGGAACCGGTTCTCGATTCCCATCCCTAGATGTAGGGAGACCAGATTTGGGATTCTGAAAATAACCCTTTTTTTGGGGGGGGGGTCTGAACCCGACCCGATGACGGTATGCTTCCTCCTCTCACCTGCCCAGTAAAGCAGGTGGGGGGAAGCACTGGGGCCGCGGACCCGGACCATCCCTGGAGCTCACGGCTCGATTCTGCTGCACCGAAATCCAGAACGATTTAGAAATTCCTCCCTGACATTTTTGTAGGTATGAAAAGTAGGACATGTCCAGGAAAAAGAGGACGTCTGGTCACCCGATTCTCACGGAAACCAGACCTTCAGACAGGAAGTAATGGCGGTGACTCGGTGGCGTCGCTCTGAAGCGTTTGGAGGCGGATAAACAAACAGCAGGAGGAGGAAGCGCCTCCTGCTGCAGTTTAAGCAGCTGGAAGCAGAGGAGAGTTCATGGCTGG
>NW_015150925.1:382525-384126 GCF_000732505.1 Cyprinodon variegatus | reverse complement strand
GTATTAGTGTCGCTGCTGGAAGGAAACATGCAACTAGTTGCTGTGATCAATCTGCCAGAAACAGGCTGTGACTCATTCTGGGCTCTGGACGTCATTCACTTCAACTCACCGTCGGCCATTTATAACTCATAGAAAGCGATTTTAGCTGCTTTGTTCTGTTTCCTGAGAACAAAGTAAGTTTTGCTCTCATTTGGTTTCCTCTTGGAGATTAGTTAGTTAATCAGTGGCCTCCACTCTGCAGCTGCTGGTTCCCTGTCTTCAGACTCTGATCTGAGATGTTTCCTCGTTCCATCGTTCTTCTCCTGCTAATCAGAGAAGCCAAACAGCAGGGCTTCCTCAGCGCATCGCCCTGTGACAGGAAGGACGGTGCGTTCAGGGACCTGAAACTTCTCAAGTGAAGATTTCTGCTCCTCCTTGCTGAAGGTGAGCCATGGAGCCGCTGCTGACCTTCAGGTTTTAGCATTTGCATCTTCTCCACCTGCTGCTTTGTGCTTGTTCTCTGAACTCTGCTGGATTTGAAAAATCTCATTTGGTGTGCAGGTTAAGACGTTAATGCAGCATCAGCAGCGTACACATGCCCCCCAGGCTCCGCCTATCTCACAGCCATCACACACACTCCGCTCCCAGGACGAACCACAGGGAAGATGATCTTTATTTAAATCCAGTCGCCCCGTTTACTCCTAATCTCCTTCCTCAGAAAGGAGAGATTTTTCTGCACTGTTCCACTTGCTGATGTGATTTTCACCAGGAGGCTGACGGAGAGGAAGGCGGCTGTGAGGATGAAGGGATGATGAGGAAAGTGAGTCAGAAGATGGATGAGAGGCGGCAAAATGTTATCGATCCTTAAAAAAAAGGAGAGAAATAAAAGCTAAACATCAGAAAAAAACTGAGTTCTGTGACTGAAGCTTTTGTCTAAAGTTCCTGTTTGGCTGAAGGAGAAACGGCTGCTGAGGTCAGAGGAGACGTAGCTGATAGATCAGATCTGCTAAACGGACCCAACAGGTCCGCTTCAGATGAGAAAAACTTGTCTGGTTCAAACCGGAGGAGTTCTGCTAATTCTGATCAGCTGAGGTCCTTAAAGGGACACATGGGCCTGATCCATGGGGTAGATCTGTTCCATCTAGTTCTAGGCTGTTTGCTGTCGGAGACGTCCTGCACTAGTGATGAGTCACGTTTCACAGAAAGAAGTGAGAGAAAGAATGATCAGGATCATGTGAGGCTGGGAGAGACTCTGCTGCTGAGAGGAATGATTGAATGTTTGCTGAATAAAGAGGCTGCAGCTCTGTTAGCACCTGCTATCATGCAGAGGGGAAGACATGAGGCAGGAACCCTTCTAGAGCCGTTCCCGGATCGAAATGCCAGTTTAGAATGAAGAAATAAAATCTGAAGGGAATAAAATTAAAGATCTGTTGAAGAGCAGGAAGACCAGCTTATTGTATCGAGCTCCGAGCCAGCTCCCATGTCAGAGGATGAAGAGAGCACATCCAGTTAGTCACAGTCAGAGAAACAGGACTACACTGGAAAACAGGCCAAACAAACCTGCAGATTGAGAGCGAAGTGCTCTGTTAGGAACATAAGGACCAATCAGATCTCTGATATCA
>NW_015150925.1:378122-379816 GCF_000732505.1 Cyprinodon variegatus | reverse complement strand
ATGGCTTCTGGTCGCTGCTTTGTTTGTTTACATTTTGTTTACATCTGTGTTAATTGTGCTTTAATGCTCACTGTGTCCATAAAATGATCTTGATGGTTGAATTGTGGAGAATCTAAGCTTTCCAATGACGTCTAACACGTCTATAGTGGTAAAGATTTTAACGGTGGAATTTTATGCTAACGCCACTTAACATCCACTGGTGGTTTTAATGAGGTAAACCACATTCAACTTTTTCCCCAATTGGAGTTATTTTAATCTTAATTAGATTATCATGATTTACTCCTTTGGGAATCTTTGCTAATTTATTAGATTTTGCTTGTGGGCAAGACACTGTGGGGATGGAGTAAAGAGAGGGTAACAGTAGAGAAGCTGCAGAGAGGTCTGTTAAACTAGGAATCTGCTTCCTGGTCTGCACCCTGGGGGGTCAGGGTTTTGGAGGACTAATACATTTGGCCTCAACATTAAAGAGGAATGAAAGCAAACAAAGCTCTGATATCAGAAAGTATTTAGTATTTAGTAGCAGAGATGGACGGTGAAATATGGGAATCGGATCAGAAGTGAAAACATGGAGCGGTGTGTCCCTGGTCCCGGTTCTCTGTAGTCCAGGTTCTTACGTCTTTCAGACCTTTAATCCCTGTCATCTGATGGATGGACAGAAGTAGCTCAGTATCATCAGCAAACAGTAGAAACTTCTCCCATGCAGTTTGATAACTGGTCCTAGAGGAAGCGTATCTAGATGAACAGAATGGGCCGAGGACTGATCCCAGTGGGACGCCCTGCAGCCCCTGGAACCTTCATCCACCTGTTCTCTGAATCTTTGAAGCAGGAATGAGGCTAACGAGGCTCACAGGAAGGGAAAGGAGACTATTCCTTTATCATGCTGCTCATTGGTGACCTTCAGGTGACTCACATGTCGTAACGCTTCACTCTGATTGGTCAATGCTTCTGGTTGCTGCCCAGCTGGTAAAACATGTGAGCTCCATCAGCCTTGGTTTGGTTCTGTTTATTGGAAGTCCTTCAGTAGGTTTCTAGTTACGCCACCTGGAGGATGCACCTGGATGATCACCCACCTTTACTGATGCTGTCACTGATGGTCAATGTGCTGTGGCTCCGCCCACCATCAGACCCTGCCTGATCACCATCCATTATTCCCTCTCTGACATGCCGACTCCTCGTTTTCTTCACTATCAGTTGTTTTTTTCTTAAAGACAAAAGTTTTCCTCCCATTCTGACGGTTTGGATCGATCCGTCCTCTGCACCACAGCCAGCCTCCTCCACCGGGCTGAACCATTAAACTCTGCATGGGGGGATTAAGGCCCCCTGAATTCATGCTGACCTATCCTTCTTTCCTCCACCCGACTCTGTCTTCCTGTAGAATCAATACTCGGCTCCCTCTCCGCCTGTCTGGCTTCTCCCATGGCCCCTCGTCCTTCAGCCAGAGACCTTCAGCGCTTCTCACAGGAGGAAAAGGCCAATTAGCGCTCTGACATCAGAGCTGATGTGTCTGCTCGCTCTGTGGGACTTTCTATTCGATTGATTCCTCGACACAAACCGCAGCAAACATTGAGAGTTAGGAAAGATGTTGGTGTGAAGCGTCCCATCTAACCGCGCCGAGTCAATACTCCCTCTGGGAGAAAAGCAATACTCCCTCTGGGAGAAAAGCAATACTCCCTCTGGGAGAAAAGCAATACTCC
>NW_015150925.1:374945-375360 GCF_000732505.1 Cyprinodon variegatus | reverse complement strand
GCTCTGAGAGCGATGTGATTGGCTACCAACCCTCCCTGATGTCCCTTCAGCTGCTGCAGTGACTCGGTGTGACTCGGTGTGACTCGGTGTCGCTGGTTCTGTTCAGGTTCTGTTAGCATGTCAGACCAACATTCAGCCAATCAGAGCAGAGCTGCTGTTTGCACAGCAGCCATTCGGGTCCAAGGAGAACCGCTCTCAGCGGAGGAACTGATGAAGGAGGAGGTCCTTCCATCCTGGAAGCAGCTGATCAACCATCAGGTCCATCAGATCCATCAGGTCCATCAGGTCCATCAGGTCCATCAGATCCATCAGGTCCATCAGGTCCATCAGGTCCATCAGGTCCATCAGGTCCCTCAGATCCATCAGGTCCATCAGGTCCATCAGATCCATCAGGTCAATCAGGTCCATCAGGTCC
>NW_015150925.1:371808-374853 GCF_000732505.1 Cyprinodon variegatus | reverse complement strand
CTGGAAGCAGCTGATCAACCATCAGGTCCATCAGATCCATCAGGTCCATCAGGTCCATCAGGTCCATCAGATCCATCAGGTCCATCAGGTCCATCAGGTCCATCAGGTCCATCAGGTCCAACCTTCACGCTCCTCTGGTTCTATAGTTGGAGCTGAGTTGGTTCTGCTTCTGTTTTCCTGGTTTTGTTCACGGCTCTGAGCCTCTGAGCTGCAGTCTGACCCCACCAGCTGCTCCCACTGCTGACCCCTGACCCCTCATGTTTCCATGGTAACAGGCTGACCCGATGATTGTTTATTTCTGCTTCTGCTGCTCAGTTGTGAGGTTCTGGTTCCAGAAGTAGTTTTAGGTCTGATGCTGCTGAAAAAAGCAGCTTTGGAAAATAAAATAGAAAGAAGATGGAGACGGATTTCAGACCGTCAGACCTCAGTTCTCCTGGGCAGGTTAAGCCCCGCCCCCCAGGATGGCGTCCTGCCTCCTTCATACTCTGCAGCATTAATTGTTGTGCAGGAACCCAGAAGATGATGGATGGCTGAGTGGGCGGCGGAGTTATGGAAATGAGCTGCAGCTGAGCTCTGGAAGTCGTCCACCCACCAGGAAAATGAAGAGTTTGACTGTTTTCATTCTCAGAGTTTTACTTACTGTTGCTGTGGCTCATTTAGAGGGAAATAATTGACTCATAAAGACGGATGCAGGAAAGTGAGCAAAGGAGGCAGGGAGGGGAGCAAAGGAAGCAGGGAGGGGAGCAGCAGTCAGCGTCCTGATCTGCAGCTTTGACTCCAGGAAAGAGGAGCAATGCTGCTGATGTTCAACCAAACTGAGCTTTCAGCAGAGTCTCTGCTGCTCCTACTGATCAGGATGAAAAGGCCTAAAAACACACAGTTAGCTGAAGCTGGCTTCAGCAGAAAGACCTCCTCCTGTTTCCCATGATGGGAAGCAGAGCTTCATCGTCTGCTCCTAGTTCTGTCCTTCGCTTTAATCCTGTAGAACCAGCAGGAAATGACGGCTGGTCAGACGAACATCATCATTCTTCTGCAGCTGGTTCCTCTTTGGCCTCTCAGACGTCTTTCTTTTCTTCCAGCTTTTATTGTCATTCCACTGTTCAGAGCGACCAAAGCGGTGGGCGGCCATTGTGCGGCGCCCAGGGAGCAGCGTGGGGTTATGGGTCTCGCTCAGGGAGCCAGAGTGGCAGTCTGTGGGAGTGGGACTCAAAATTTAGAACATCTGGATTCCAAGCTCTATGCCATAACCACTAGGCCACCACTCCCCATATCTATCTAGATCTAGTAGATAAAACATAGATCTAGATCTGGTAGATAAACAGCTTTAGATCTGGAAGATAAGAACATAGATCTATATGTGGTAGATCACTGATTCCAGTTTTCTTCAGTTCTTCTTTCCTGGTTCTTACATTTCCATTTTTTTCCAGTTTGGTTTCAGGAACCAGACCATTGACGGTCGCCTGCTACACCCTGTGTGCTGGCGGTCTGGATGCTCTAGTTCTACGGTCAGACTTCCTGCTGCTTCCTGCTCAGCTGTGTTATGGTTTCACCTTTTGGACTTTGAGTTTAGAGTTTTAGTTATCTAAGTAATTCTCTTTTGGTTTAGTTGTTATATTTCAGCAGTCTTTAGTTGCTCTCTGCTGCCCCCTTCTGCCCGTCTCCTTTCCCCAGCTCCCTTCTAGTCCCTTCCATCCACGCCTGCTCCCTATCAGCTGATCGTCTCTGTCTGTCTCCCTATGCAGTTCTTCAGAGCTGGTTCCTGCTGTTTCTTTGTGTTTTTGTTGCCTTTGGGATTTCCATTAAACCTACAAGAATCATATCTGCGTCTTCATCGCTGCATCTGGTCCTCAACCAGCCTCCAGCCGTTCCTCGACAATCTGCATTTTTCTCTAAGAGGAATTCAAATATTTTAAGAGGAATTAAAATATTTGAGGCAGAAACTGAGCAGATTTTATTCATCTTTCTGTGTGTGTGTGTGTGTGTGTGGGGGGGGTCCTTTGGAAGTTTGCTGGTTTTGTTTTAGTTTGGCTGCAGACTGGGACTGAATAATCAGCTTATCTTCTCAGAAATGTTCCTGCCAAATTTCTGTGATTGCATCTCCAGTAATCTGCATCATGATGCTTCAGTCAACATCGATTACCGAGAACGTTTGTTTGCAAACGGAACCAGAGGGAATTATTAAAGCTGCTCATCATAAAGGAACATTTTCCTGCCTGGATGATGATCTGTAAACAAGCAGCGTCCATGATGGCGTTCTTCTACCCGGAAGTAACGATCGATGCACCTCTTTCAGATCTACAGTGATCATAGCAGCAGCTTTAGTGCCCCCCCCCCACACACACACACACACACAATGACTGGGTTTCTATCGACCCTCTCATCGCCCTCGCACGCAGACTCACACGCACGGCTGCTTCCTGCCTGGCGGCGGCCCAGAGCTGCGTGTGAGGAGGGCACCCGCCATGAGGAAAGATGGAGGGAGGAAGAAAGGAAACCCGAACGAAGGAACGAAGCTGCAGCGCTTCAGGGGGGGGCGCCGATCAATACTCACCCACATCCAGCCCTCCCACTCAGCCGCTGCTGCTGCGCCTCCTTCCTGACCTCCGCCTCCGACATGGAACAAAAGTTTCTCCTTGTTTCCACAATCAGAGTTTCCAACATGTTTGTTTAAAAGCTTTTGGTTAGAACTGGACCATATAGAAAAAAACATTCATGTCCATCATGTCCACCATGTCCATCATGTCCATCATGTCCACCATGTCCCTGGAGAAGGTTTTGCTCCATCCAGGTGGCGACTGCTTATGGGTTCCTTAGTGATCCAGACCTTTTTTATTTTTAGACATTTTTTTCTAAATGTTTTTAACTGTGAATCTTTAAACAATTTTGAGCTCAGAAACAGGCTGATGCTTTGCTGCCTGACGCCTGGAAGGAGGAGAAACTGATCCAGATGTGGTCCAGCTCTATGTCCTGCAGCTCTATGTCCTGCAGCTCTATGTCCTGCAGCTCTATGTCCTGCAGCTCTATGTCCTGCAGCTCTATGTCCTG
>NW_015150925.1:367577-368813 GCF_000732505.1 Cyprinodon variegatus | reverse complement strand
GGTCTGGGTGGCAGTAGGATGGATGGTTTTGCTCTGTGATGCTCTAATGTTCAGGAAGCGTTTCTGATGCAGTGTGTTCTGTTCGCAGCGTGCCCCCCCGGATCCTACAAGATGTCCTCCAGACAGCAGGAGTGTTTTCCTTGTCCTGCCAATAGTGTGGCGGAGGAGGAAGGATCTGTGGTGTGTGTGTGCGAAGAAGACCACTTCCGGACTCCTCTGGACAGCCCCTCTGCCCCCTGCACACGTAAGGACATCACAATCTATATATGCTCATCTATATAGATCCATGTCGTCATCCAGGTTGATGGTTCTGGTTGTAAATTTATCTCAGCTGATTCCATTTTTTCCCCAAAGATCCATTTCTGATTGACCCGTCCTTCACCCCCTGTCCTCTCCTCCTCCTCCTCCTCCTCTCTTCTTCACCTCAGCCATTACTCCCTCATCTTCCTCAGCTCTATATCTGATTTATTCCGTCCTCTACCTCTCCTTCACCTCTCCTCATTTTGAAGTGTCAGTAGATCCAAACCATCGGGTCTGAGCAGCGCCGACCCAATCAGGAATCAGTCAGAAAGAGACAAAGAAACACATGAAGATCTGCAGCTCAGGCCTGAAAGCTTCTGCAGTGACTCCATCTCCTCCATCCAGTCCAGGAACACCTCCTCTTCCCCGTGTCCAGCGCTGAGAACCCAGTGATGGATGGCAGCCCAACCGTTTGCTTTCATGGATCAAAGGAAAGAGAAAACAAAGAAACAAAACCAATAACCCCAGGAAGGGGGCGTGTCCTACAGAAACCCAGTTATTACATCACCTATGAAGATTATTGAATGTTATGCAGAGCTGCGTGGATCAGTAGCTGCAGCTTAGTGATTCATGTTTCTCTGAACCCCAGAATCCAAACACCTGATCTTTATGCGCATAAGTCTCCTTGTTTAGAAATAGTTTAGAAGGAGAATATGCTCAATAGCAGGCGTGAGTGGCCCTAGACTCACCCTGCAGACCGACACAAAGGCCGCACAGGGCCAGACTCACCCTGCAGACCGACACAAAGGCTGCAACAGGGCCAGACTCACCCTGCAGACCGACACAAAGGCTGCACAGGGCCAGACTCACCCTGCAGACCGACACAAAGGCTGCAACAGGACCAGACTCACCCTGCATACCGACACAAAGGCTGCAACAAGGCCAGACTCACCCTGCAGACCGACACAAAGGCTGCACAGGGCCAGACTCACCCTG
>NW_015150925.1:363007-365796 GCF_000732505.1 Cyprinodon variegatus | reverse complement strand
CCAGCCGGTAGGAACCAGCCGGTAGGAACCAGCCGGTAGGATCCAGCCGGTAGGAACCAGCCGGTAGGATCCAGCCGGTAGGATCCAGCCGGTAGGATCCAGCCGGGGGGCTGCCAGCGAGATGCGGCGGGCGCCGCCCACATTCTTCCAGACGCTGCAGCCCCGGAGAACATGCGGGAGTCAGAACCAGGTCAGGGAAAAAGATCCGAACAGGAAGCCTCAGAGTTTGTTTCCATGTCTGAAACGTCTTCCAGTCCAGTGGATGTTTTTGAACTTTCTGGAATGACTGACCTGGATGACTGGGAATCTTCACCAGAATAATAGACAGGCAGCAGCTGGTAAGGGTTGTTTCTTTTAAGGGAGTTTTTACAAAATCCTTAGAGCCCTTCTAAACTCTGTATTCCCCTTCGGAACACATTTTTTCATTGTACCTTAAGGGAAAAGACTTAAAAAAAACACAAACCATCAATTATCAGGAATTACTTCTCTTCCGCCATCTTTTTTCATTTTTCCTCAAGGGAATAAATACAGGAAAGAATAAACCCGAATCCCCTTAGCTAACCTTTTTTTTCCTTAAGGGAATAAAATCCTTCGGCTCTACTGGTTTCATCTTTCCTTAAGGGAAAGACAATAAAGGTACAAACCTAAAATTAGCCAGAAGTTTCAGAAAGCCATCTTTCGTGTCCGCAGGCAGACAGGGAATAAAACTACTTCTCTTTCCGTTCTCCAATCAACTGCTCGCATAGAACCCAGCCCACATTTACTTCTTCAGACGGTCTACACGTTCGCTAGAAGAAGAAAAATCCACTCTGATCCACTCAGGTGGAGCATCTGAGCAAAATGTTTGAGTTTAACAAAGAAACGTCTCCATGATTCAGTGAAAGCAGATGGGCGAGCAGTGATGGACGGCGGTGGCAGAGATACGTTTGGTTTCTATGGCCCTAAATAAGCTTTTATGATGTTTTAAAGTTTATTCTTGAGACCAGAAGGAAACTGACTTCCTGTGAGCTGAGATTTTCCTGAGCTGCAGCTTCTAGTATCTCCTGCTCCATCACCAAACAGCAGAAACACATTTTTCTCCTGACTTTTGGTTCCTTTGAAACATCTAAGAACATCGAAGTTGGTCTTAGGAAATAAAATCTGGTTATGATTTTGGATCTAAAGCCAAATAGATCATAAAACAGACAGAACCTCAGAGAAGTTTTCCATATCTGCCTTTAAAATGAAGGATTATATGAAGGGAAATGATTCTGATGACTTTAAGGACGCAACAGAACCTTCTGGTTCACAGGAAAAACCAGCAGAAAGAAGCAAGTGGATCAGAAGATCTGAATGGGAGACCCGATGGACAGGCACCGAGGACAGGTGTCCTCCAGTCCAGCAGATAAGAAACATGTTGGATCAGAAAGTTTCCTGCAGTTCTTCTTCCCTCTTCCTGTCAGCAGCTGCATACCTTTATTCCTGCGGGACGGTGGAGGACGCATCCCTGCTGCAGATGATCCAGCCAAGCACACAGCAGCCAAAGAGGACAGGGGGACAGAGTCCACAGAAGTCCTGTCATCCAGTCCAGCCAGGAAGTGTAGAGGCTCAGTGCGTTTGGGCTCTCCAGTTCTGTCAGGCTGGTAAAGGTTCTGCTCCCAGTAACCACAGTCAGAGATGGAGGCTGAAGACCAGGTGTTCCTAAAGCTTCCAGGGTCCAGATCTGCTCAGTGGAGCAGGACGCCATCAGAGTCTGAGAGGAAACATCTAACGGTTGGAAAGCGAATCAAATGATTCCGGCTGCTCTGGTTCTACGTTCTTCAGATGTTCTTCAAACATGTTGGTGTTTGATTGTTATTGTCTGAGGTGTTCCTGCACAGATCATCTCCTTCCTGGAGAAGGAGGAGCTCTGATGATTCTGTGTTTGTTCATCCAGTTTAACTCCGTCAGAACTTTCTTCAGCCAGATGTTGTGGATGTTGACATCTGATCTCCTGCAGAGGTCCATCCTACTGCGGCTCCATCTGATGCAGATCAGGGTTGTTCTTTATCTTTATGTTTATTTTCAGGGTGCTTCTGCAGCTCCACCTCAGACTGTGGGCTGAGGTGATGGAGCTGAGGTGATGGAGCTGAGGTGATGGAGAAAGCGGTGCTGCTGAGACGTTACATCCGATCATAGTTCAGCTCTCAGAAGGTGAAAGAACTAACGCCGACCTCTGTCCTCCTGCAGGGCCGCCCTCCCCACCCAGAGACCTGGTGTTCTCCCTCAGGCAGTCCTCCCTGGTCCTGGACTGGGCCCCGCCCTCGGACGCCGGGGGCCGCGTGGACCTGACCTACAGCGTGGGCTGCCAGCGCTGCGTGGCGGCGCGCTGCGAGCCCTGTGGGCCCAGCGTGGGCTTCGTTCCTCAGCAGGTGGGCCTGATGGAGCGGACGGTGACGGTGGTCAACCTGCTGCCCAACACCAACTACTCCTTCACGGTGGAGGCGCTGAACGGCGTGTCGGAGCTGCTGCCCAGCAAAAGGTTCTACACCCAGGTCAACGTGTCCACTAGTCAGCCCGGTGAGTCCCTGTTCAGCCAGGAACCAGAACCAAACAGGTTCCTCCAAAAGGAGGAAACCAGGAAGCACAGCAGAGGTTCTGATTAGGAGTCCTGTACCGACCGTTTGGACTTCTGTCAGAATTCCTGCAGAATATTCAGACTCTCTGTGAAAAGTTCTTCAGGAATGGAGTCACTGGACTTCCATTGTTCCATTATTTCCTTCCTTATTTCCTGTCAAATCTTCCATTATTTCCTTCCTCATTTCCTGTCA
>NW_015150925.1:357818-360988 GCF_000732505.1 Cyprinodon variegatus | reverse complement strand
TTACATCTTCCATTGTTTACTTCCTCATTTCCCGTTACATCTTACATTATTTCCTTCTTCATTTCCTGTCAAATCTTCCATTATTTCCTTCCTCATTTCCCGTTACATCTTCCATTGTTTACTTCCTCATTTTGTCAAATCTTCCAACATTTCCTTCTTCATTTCCCGTTACATCTTCCATTATTTACTTCATTTCCTGTCAAATCTTCCATTATTTAATTCCTCATTTCCCGTCACATCTTCCATTATTTCCTTCCTCATTTCCTGTCAAATCTTCCATTATTTCATTCCTCATTTCCCGTCACATCTTCCAATATTTCCTTCCTCATTTCCTGTCAATCTTCCAATATTTCCTTCCTTATTTCCTATCAAATCTTCCATTATTTCCTTCCTCATTTCCCATCGTATATTCCATTGTTTCCTTCCTCACAGCTTCTCTCTCTTTCTCACCATCATATTCTTAAAGAATCATTTCTCTGCTTCCTGGTCTCTTCCAGCAGGTTGTTTTTCTTTCCTCCAATCCTGTTAGTTGTGCTTGGGTGTATTTCTAAGGGATCTTTTCTAAACACATTGATTCACTAGGGTCACTTCCAATCCACAGAGTTCTGGTCCCCGCCTTACATCCAGCAGGGTGCATAAAGCAAGCGGAGTTCTTTCCATCGTTAATAGAGGAAGTGGTTCCTCCATTTCAGACCAGCTTTTATCAGGAGCTTCCAGGCCACCGGGGGAAGAGGGGAGATTTTCCACGGTGGGAATGTGAAGAGGAACAGGGGATCGGTCCGGCATTAAGCTCCTGGGGCAGCCGGGGATTAGTGATGCATGAGTAGAGGCACGCTCCAAACACGCTCAGTCCCCACCCCTCCCCCCCAGAAGAAAGGGCTGCTGGAGGTGGAGGTTAGGATTACTGATGGAGCCTCTGGGTGTTTAAACCCGGGAACAGGAAACCTTCTGCCCAAACGCTCAGATTAGGAGGAACATCAGATAAAGACCAACCTTTTCTGTCAGCAGGTCCTGACCTCCGTCCTCATGGAGGAACTCCAGAGGAGCTCCAGTCAGACGCTCCAACCTTCAGATGGGAAAGCTGCAGACGGCGAGGTCCTCCTGCTCTGCTGTCTTTCATCTGGTTCTCCTGTAACAAGGAGGTGGAGAACCTCCAGGTTCTGCTTCTCATCTCTTGGATCAGTCTGATTCTGACATGTAGGAACAACTCAGGCTCTGATTGGAGGAGACAGTCCATCCAACCCTCCCTCCTCTGGAGAACAGAGGCTAAGCTTTAGATCTGCTGCCTTCAGGAGAAACCTTCTGACTTTAGCTGAGAAGCTCCAAACATTCTGACCCCTCCAGACCTCCAGGCAGCAGGTTGAGGATTCCACCTCTGAGGAGGTTGGAGGTCTAAGCCATTAATTGATTGGACCAAAGGTTCCAAGATCCAGATCCAGATTGATCTGATTCAGAACCAGACATCTGGATTCTTCATCAGTGTCTGTGGAGCAGACCAGTCCAGGAGCTGCTCCTCCTCTTCCTCACTCTGGGATCTGGAAGGTGGTTTCCATCGCCCAGGAGATCTCAGGAGATCCTTTTCTCCATCACAGAGGAGGAGATGTTCAACCATGATCCACCTCCTACCATCACAGAGCTGGTTCCTGGATGCTCCAACAAACACCTGAAGATCTGATCCATCGGATCCATGATGGCCATCCCAGAACATCTGAGCCCGGAGAACTGACTGCTCCTCTGAGGAGAACACCAGGCTTCTCTCCTTCATGGAGATCCAGGCTCTGAGATGTTCTCCCAGCTGGTGGTGGATGATGGTTCTGGAAGCAGAGCTGTCTGAAGCAGCAGAGATCGCTGATGTTCCTCCTTGGATGATGGAGGTCAGGAGGGAGAAGAATGAAGACAGGAAGATGATGTTTGTGGTCAGAGACGATGGAGAAGTTCTGATGGTTCTAACTGGACCTGCATCAGCCCTGTTTCTCTCTCTGACAGCTCATTCCAGAGCTAATTATCTCTAATTTAATTAGCAGTTCAGCTGAGGGGGCGGAGCCTGGGGCTCCCAGCCTGTCATCTGTTGGCAGAAGCAAAGCGCTGCTGTTCTGTCAGTAATGAGGTTGTTTGTTCAGTGAGTGGAGTCATTACAGAACATTTCATTAGCAACGCTTCGTTCACCAGGGATCAAGGAGACACTTTGGTTCAGGAGAACTTTAGAGCAAACATTCCAGCTGCACCATGGAGTCCTCCTCCTGCGCCTCATGGCCGTTCCTCACCTTCACCACCATCACCTGTTAACTCTTCCTCCTCCTCTTCTTCTGCAGCTCCATCTCTGGTCAGCGAGCTGCGAGCGGAGAAGATCGAGGAGAAGAGCGTTACGCTGGTGTGGAGAGAGCCCTCCTACCCCAACAGCAGCCGCACCGAGTATGAAGTCAAGTACTACGAGAAGGTAAAGAGCTGCAGAACCTTTCTGGTTCCCAGCAGAACCTTTGGTTCCATGCACTTACCTGTAAGGCGGCTCAAAAACGACTCAAACCGCTGCGCTTTAAATTCTGCTCTGCAGAGGGAAAAACAGAAATACACGAATAGACAGGATATGAAGCTATGAAGATGTTAAACCTCCTGGATGAGCGGCAGCAGGAAGTTAAAGGGTTAAACTGTTCTGTTAAAACTTAACCAGCTGATCTACGGCGCCAGATGATATAAACTGGTTCACATCTGGATCCCTGACAGGTTAGAAAGGATGAAATCTACAGCTGAATTTCTACACCAACACACTCTCTCTGATCTTGCTATATGTAGTGAGGACCAGGCGTCGACTGCCGGTGATTTTCAGCCCTTTCTTCGCCCTAACCCTGAAAATGACCCTAAGCAGAGCATTCCTCACTCCTGAACAGAACGTTAGCAGATGAAGCTATGAAGACCTCACTTTACAACAATGAGACAAAACCACACACTCAGTCAGCAGCTGCTGAGCTTAGCTCTTAGCTTAGCTCCTATCTAACTATTATCTTAGATCTTATCTTAGCTCTTATCTTAGCTCTTAGCTTAGCTCCTAGCTTAGCTCTTAGCTTAGCTCTTAGCTTAGCTCCTAGCTTAGCTCTTAGCTTAGCTCTTAGCTTAGCTCCTAGCTTAGCTCTTAGCTTAGCTCTTATTTTAGCTCCTAGATTAGCTCTTAGCTT
>NW_015150925.1:353649-354927 GCF_000732505.1 Cyprinodon variegatus | reverse complement strand
GGGTTAGGAACAGGTGCTAGGAACAGGAACTAGGAGCCAGAAACAATAGGAGCTAGAAACAGGAGCTAGGAACTAGGGGTTAGGAACAGGAACTAGGGGTTAGGAACAGGAACTAGGGGTTAGGAACAGGTGCTAGGAACAGGAACTAGGAGCCAGAAACAATAGGAGCTAGAAACAGGAGCTAGGAACTAGGGGTTAGGAACAGGAACTAGGGGTTAGGAACAGGTGCTAGGAACAGGAACTAGGAGCCGATTTCATTCTCACTAGACGGTTGTTCCTGCAGCGTTTTCACTCAAACAAACAAACAGCAGAAAATGATGAAACCAAAGACAGGATTGAATGATGCCTGTTTGGTTTAGAACACCTGATCCTAAACATCTAGAAACACTAGCTCCATTCAAATGGAGGACATCTGATGAAGACAAAGGATCTATGTCCAGCTGGATTTGTCTTCATTTGTCACAAACTGCAATGAAAGAGATCAACAGATCTGAGCAGCTGTTAAAAGAGTCCCCATGTCCCCATGTCCCCATGTCCTCCATGTCCCCATGTCCTCCTTGTCCCCATGTCCCCATGTCCTCATGTCTCTGCAGGAACAGAAGGATCAGAGTTATTCCACCGTGAAGACATCAGCCACTCGGATCAGCGTCCATAACCTGAAACCAGGAACCACTTACGTCTTCCTCATCCGTCCCTTCTTAAGTCCAGCTCCTTCCTCCTTTTCTTCCTCTTCTCTCTCATCAACCTCTTCTACTTCCTCTTCTTCCTCCTCCTCCCCTCCCCCCATTGACTACGGCGCGTACAGCGCCCCCCTGGAGCTGCAGACTCTGGGAGAGCGTAAGTCCTTCGATTGTCCCTCATCGTGTCTCTGTGGTATTTTATTGTCTTGTTAAAGTTTTTAAATGATGGACACGAGGGACGAAGCTGCTTTCAGTTTTTCAGACGAGGTTGGGATGGAAAATGTTTAAACCAGATGAGGTCAGGATTATCAAAGAGGAAATGACATCTAGACACCTGATGAAGCTGTCAGGATGACCTGGTTCTGTAAAACATTAGCAGTGAGGAGACCTAACCTCCCGGCACCCATTCAGGATTTAAAAGCTGGATGAGAGGAGGTCAGTCTGCCGGTTCCCCGGGACGACTGTGAGGGAAGCTGCGCTCTGGCTGCGTTTAAGCAGACAGGAAGTCGCTTTATATAAAGGCTGCTAACAGCTAGCAGGAGGCTAGCTGTGTTCCTGTGAGGTTCCTGTGAGGTCTGTGTGTTCGTGTGAGGTCTGT
>NW_015150925.1:351524-352939 GCF_000732505.1 Cyprinodon variegatus | reverse complement strand
GGTTCCTGAATGGTTCTGATTGGTTCTGTCGGTTCCAGTGGCCCTGGCGTCCAGCGAACAGAACCCGGTGGTGATCATCGTCATCGTGTCTGTGGCCGCCCTCGTCATGCTGCTCTCCATGGGGGTGGGACTGCTCATCTGGAGAAGGTAGGTCACTAGTGAACCACCTCCCTGAACCCAAACATCTGGATCCAATCAGCTGCCAGTAAATGAGTCCATCTGATTGGCTGATATGAACCAGTGTTCATCCTGCAGTCTGGGAAGCTTTGGTTTCCATAAATCGTTGCTTTAAATAAGCTTTTATTGCCTGATAATAAAATCCATTAGATGGAAACTTTGAAGCCGAGCGACTCAGAGGCGATAAAACTGCAGCGACTGATTCAATCATCCCAGTAAAATCCAACTCTGGATGATGGAGGACCAGTCCAGATATCTGAGGTTCTGTTAGCGAAGTTCTGACCTTCCTGGACTGTTTGTTTATTTCTATAGAGCCGATTAACTAGACTTCCCATCAGCTCACTTTACAGAGAGAATCAGTCAGGCTGGATTCATTTCATGAAAAGCAGCTGACTGCATCCAGTCACTTCCAGACCTGCTCCTCCTGGATGAGCCTACAGCCATGATTTACATTTGCATCGACTCATTGACTCTGCAGCAATCCCTCACACTAAGCATGATTGAAGCGACAGTGGAGAGGAAAAACTTCCTTTAACAGGAAGAAACCTCCATCAGAACCAGGCTCAGTGTGAGCGGCCACAGCTGCAGGTTGGCCGAATAGAGAGAGTGAATCAGAATGATGAAAAGGGTCCCTATGTCCTCCAGCAGTCTAAGCCTATAGCAGCAGAACTATAGAGGTAGCTCAGGATAACTAACTATTCTGGATCAGGTATGTTTGCTATCTGAAAGCTCAGGTTCAGTTTAACAAGAGTGTGGGACAGAAATGAACCATCCTTTAACAGTCGGACTGTTGCCGTTCCCCAGAAACACTCAAACTGCTTCTCATGTGGGTTCTGCTCTGGTTGCTTTAAAAGGACAGTTTGGAGCAGAAGCTCCAAGTCCAGTTCCTGCCTGGAACAGCGTGTTCTCTGGTCAGCCGCACTATAAGTAACGAACATCCCAGAGAAACAGGAAGTCAAAGGTTCTAAAGTTTATGGAAATTTAGTTCAGCTTCTGAGTAACATCAGAAATGAAAAATGTTTCATCTTTGCAGACTGAGTTGTTTTGAACGATCCTCTAAATAAATGCTCTGCAGTTAAAGGTTGGATTCTATTGCATTTCTCAGGGTGAGATGTTTCTGCTGCAATAATGGAATTTATTTCCAGGCGTCGTAACTCACCTTCCATCAGGGGTTAGAGAGAAAACATGTGGCTCAGAGGAAGAGACGAGACAGCAGGCAGGAAATGAGAGATGGAGAC
>NW_015150925.1:347956-351122 GCF_000732505.1 Cyprinodon variegatus | reverse complement strand
TCTGCTGGTTCTGATTCCTCAAACATTCATTGGGTTTCATGCTTTCAGTCACATAAGACACATTTAATCCCCCAAAATAATAATCTGGATCTTTCTGATTTCCTCGTTTTGTGATGAAGATTGAAGCCGTCTAAAGTCTTCCTCAGATTGAAGCGACGAGCTTCAGACTCCAGATGGGCTGGAGGATCTCAGACCCGTTCAGAACCGGATCAGAACTGCTTCATGGATCATAAAGCTGATGATAAAGATGCTGATTTCTCATTCAGTCGGTTATTTTGTTGAAGCTCCGCCCATCTGGCTTTTCTGGAACTTGATTTCTTTGGGTTTGGATTTAATCCTGAGGATCAGCAGTTAAAAGAGAAGAAAGTTCTGATCCGGTTGGACCTGCTGTTAGTTTGGATCAGATGCTGAGAGACCTTGGTGTTCCTCACCTGTTCTCTCAGAAGGAAACGGAAATTAACAGGAAATACAATAAAATGTCCAAAAATAAATAATTAACTTGCTCCAAACAGAAAATAAGTAAAGTTCAGTTTCCTTGGTAACCGGACCTTAAAGCTGAAGCTTCTTCAGAATCCTGACTCTCCAGCCGCCGGTCAGCCAACGATGCTGCAGGTCAGGGAGAGAGAGCAGGACGCGGTCAGGTTCAGGGTCCCTGTGGTTCTGCAGCTGATTAACCGGCTGTTACCATCAGAATCAGCTGGAACCTGCAGAACCACAGCGACCCGCTTTGGACCCTGCGTAGGGTCGGGACCGGCTCCCAGCAGAACCATGTGGGATTTAAGGGTTGGGCTTTTTCAGGGTTTATCATCAGAACCTTAATCTAGCGAGTCGACTGGAAAAACCTCTCAGTTTTCCATCCAGCGGACGGATCATGGTGGAACGGCGCTCATCCAGATGAGAGCTGTGAACAAACTGCTTCTCTGCCATTAAACAGCAGCCTGAGTTCCTCCTCTGAGGCGTCAATAATCCCGCTGCAGTCAGATCTGTGGTGATAATCAGCCTTTTGTGTTTTTATCTCTGCAGGCAGTGCGGCTACAGCAAAGCTTCCCAGGAAGGAGACGAGGAACTTTACTTCCAGTGTAAGTCCCACTTCTAACATCACAGCTATCAGAGGTTCTGCTGGGTTCTGTTGGGCGGCTCCTCTCCGACCGTCGGACCTGCGCTCATTACACTCTGAAGAGAAACGAGACGTCAGATGAAAGAGTCCATTTGGTTCTGATCAGAAAGAGCAGAGCAGAAATAACTGATTGGACATCAAAGCGCTTCATGCTGAACTGGTCTCTGTGTTCTGCTGATGGAGGTTACTGGGATAACTCCCAGTTAGACTCTAATGAGCTTCCTGTTTCCTGTCTGACTTTGATTCCTCTGATCATGTCTGTTGAAGCAACACTGAGGAAGTCTCTGTGATTCCAGTTAAAATCCCAACCCGGAGAACCTACATCGACCCGGAGACCTGTGAGGACCTGCTGCAGGCCGTGCACGCCTTCGCCAAGGAGCTGGACAACCAGAGCATCAAGATAGAGAGAATCATGCACACAGGTACCGGACCCGCTGGTGCTGGGTCGCACCTGGTTCTGACATCCCAACCTGAGTTCTGCTCTCCGTTTCCCCCTGCAGGTGACTTTGGGGAGGTGTGCCGCGGCTGCCTGAGGCTCCCCAGTAAGAGAGAGCTGCCGGTGGCCATCAAGACGCTGAGGGCCGGCTGCTCCGACAAGCAGCGGCGCTCCTTCCTGAGCGAGGCCGGAATCCTGGGACAGTTCGACCACGGGAACATCATCCGCCTGGAAGGGGTCATCACCACAGGTGGGGGGCTGTTCTAGTATCGGTTTTACTGCAGCAGGTTCTAGAACTGTTCTAGTATTGGTTCTACTGCAGCAGGTTCTAGAACTGTTCTAGTATTAATTCTACTGCAGCAGAACTGTTCTAGTATTGGTTCTACCTGAGCCCAGAACCGGGTCGCCTGATTGGCCCTAATGAACCCTGACTGTGTGCAGCTGTAGAACCAACCGGACTGACTGGTTCTGGTCCGTTCTCCTCTGACAGATCCCTGTGTGTCTGCAGGAAACACCATGATGATCGTGGAGGAGAGCATGGCCAACGGCGCCATGGACGCCTTCCTCAGGGTACGCTTGATTTTCGGGCCCTGTTGGCGAGCGTGATGACAGAACGGCGGCGCTGCTGGTTCCGCTCAGCTAACTCCCCTCTGTCTCCATAGAAACACGAAGGCCAGCTGAGCGCCATGCAGCTGATGGACATGCTGAGCGGCGTGGCTTCAGGCATGAAGTACCTCACTGAGATGGGCTTTGTCCACAAGCGGTTGGCGGCGCACAAGGTGAGGCAGATGGAGGAGAGCGCGGCGTTCTCCACCTCAGAACCAGCTTCACTCCTTGTTCTGCTCATTCCAGGTTCTGGTCAACTCCAACCTGACCTGCAAGGTTTCAGGCTTCAGGCCTCTTCAGGAGGAAAAGATCGAGGCCATCTACACCACGCTGGTAAGATGTTCCACCCGTTCCTTCTGTCTTTATCAGAACCAACATGCATCAAGCAGCAGAACCTCTTCTTCTGACGGATTCTAAACCAAGTCCAACTCAGCCGGTTGCGTCAGAACCGCATCCCAGCAGCACCAGAACTCCAACTATTAGATGGTGCTTCAACATTTTCCCACATTCTTCCCAGTTATCAGTCTGGTTTCCATGGAAACCCATAAAATCTACACTCCAGCAACCTCAGCTTGTGATTGGCTCTTTACTGAACCAATTAGGAGTCTCAATCCGAGTCCCGTTCTGCTGGCTGAGACCTGGTTTAACATCAGCCACTGGTTCTGATTGGATCGGCTGAGTGGCGTCCGATCCAGATGTTCTGGTTCTACTACAGCAGGTTCTAGAACTGTTCTAGTATTGGTTCTACTGCAGCAGGTTCTAGAACTGTTCTAGTATTGGTTCTACTGCAGCAGCTTCTAGAACTGTTCTAGTATTAGTTCTACTGCAGCAGCTTCTAGAACTGTTCTATTATTGGTTCTACTGCAGCAGGTTCTAGAACTGTTCTAGTATCGGTTCTACTGCAGCAGGTTCTAGAACTGTTCTAGTATTGGTTCTACTGCAGCAGGTTCTAGAACTGTTCTAGTATCGGTTCTACTACAGCAGGTTCTAGAACTGTTCTAGTATTG
>NW_015150925.1:343538-345207 GCF_000732505.1 Cyprinodon variegatus | reverse complement strand
CCCTGTGGTGGGTTCTGGTTCCCTGTGGTGGGTTCTAGTTCCCTGTGGTGGGTTCTGGTTCCCCTCTGGTTCTAGAATCGTCCACAGGAGTGGTTCTCTGGAAGCAGCAGGTCCAGAGTAAACCGAGTCTGTTTCATTAGGAGAACATCCAGCTTCCTTCCTGCATCACAGGAAGAACTTGGTCACCTGACCTCCTGGACTTCCTGTTTGCAGGTAATCAAGGCCATCGAGGACGGCTTCAGGCTGCCGGCTCCGGTCAACTGTCCTCCACATCTGCATCAGCTGATGCTGGACTGCTGGCAGAAGGAGCGGACGGAGCGGCCCACTTTCAGCCAGATCCACTCGGCGCTCAGTAAGAGCGTCCGCTCTCCGGACGGGATCAGCTCGTCCACTCTGGCCCACAGGTACCACCGCCGCCGCACGGCTCTGCTTTCTGATGCCTGCCGCGTCTGAAGCTTTAACATCTCTGCTCCTCCAGGACGCTGAGCTCCTCCATCGCCCTGGCCGAGCCGCCGCTGCCCACCATCTCGTCCTTCAGCTCGGTGGGGGAGTGGCTGGATGCGGTGGACATGGGTCGATACAAGGACAACTTCACCGCGGCCGGGTACTGCTACCTGGAATCTGTGGCCCGGATGACCGTGCAGTGAGTGGCTCCTCCAGCTCCGAGCGTCAGTCCAGACGGACGGCTTCTGAATGTTTCTGTGTGTCCGCAGGGACGTCCTGAGCCTCGGCATCACCTCCCTGGACCATCAGAAGCTGATCCTGGCCGCCATTCAGACGCTCAGGGCGCAGGTGATCCAGATGCACGGCCGGGGGGTGCAGGTCTGACCGGTGGAGCGGGCCTAGCGCCGACGGAGGAGCTCTGGCACACCGAGAGGAAGATTCCGCTTCCATTCCTTCACCTGAGGACCTCAGAGGAGCCGCGCCGCACGTCCTTCCTGTCCTCTGCTGGCCGGACCAGAGCTTTGGCCCGGCGGCTGATTTTGGTGGAACAACCCTTTAAGACAAACCTTCTGATGTGGCCATCCGGCGCCGCTCCAACGCTGAGGGCTGCTGGCTTCGTCGATGTAGGTGGGGCTTTAGTCAGCGGCGGCGGCGCCCAGCTGCTTCTGGCCCATTGAGTCTGATGGTGAAACGAACGCAGTGAAAGGTTCCAACGTCTCTCCTCCTTGGTGCTTTTCTTCGTGCCGGATGAGGAACCGCTGCGTCACGCGAAGAACATTGTAAAAAAAGTTCAAGATGGAGGCTTCAGTCTGAGCAGCTCCTCCATCCAAACCCGCCCAGGTTCCCTCCTCTACAGAGGGGGCCACCAGGGGGCGCTACAGGGGTCAGACAACTGGGAGAAAATTAGCTGAAAAAATGTTTTTTTCTATTTTCATAAAATTATGTTATTTGCTTTTAATTAATATAAAGTATAAGTTGCAAAGAAAGGAGGGTGGCGTCCCACAGACTGGACAAACATGGAGCTCATCTACACTGACTTTAAGCCCCACCCTCCTGCTACACACCCAATCAGGTTGGTTTCTGTTGCTCTGCTCTCATTGGTTGATAACATAAAAAATATTCTTTAGCCAAACAAACAGAATAATCATATAATTGGAGTTAAAATGAAGATTAATTCATATTATTTTCAGGAAAAGTTGCTCATAATCAGAATTTAAACTTTTTA
>NW_015150925.1:340112-341610 GCF_000732505.1 Cyprinodon variegatus | reverse complement strand
CCCCTGCCTCTGTCACACCAGGTCCCACCTCCACGTCCGCGATGCCATTCGATATTAGTAAGTGTATTTCGTTAGTGCCTGTTTCAGAGAATCTGAGGTTGAGTCATTCTTTGCAGCATTTGAGCGCGTTGCTGGGGACACCTGGCCTGTTTAGTTAAAATGCAAGTTTCCTGGTAAAACTCAAGGTGTTGGCAGCGCTTCCTTTAAAAGATACGATCCGGTTAAAGCTGCCGTCTAACAAGCTTTTAAGTCGGTCCCAGAAGCATTTAGACAAAAGTTTTGACAGAAAAAGAAAACTTTTGGACAAACGTATGTTGAGTTTGGCAGACAGAAAGGCGTTCCCTTTGATAAGTGGAGCGCTGCTTCCAAGGTCAACCATGATGCTTTACGTCAGCTAATATTGTTAGACTTTAGGAAGTGTATTGCAGATCGTTGGATGTAAATGAACAGACAGAGAACACTCTAGCTGCTGTTCTTGTAGATGAGTATCTGCTGACTCATAAGTCGGCTTTCATTGTTAATAAGTTACGTGTTAATGCTGAGCCAAAGACCCTGATGGTTAAAACCAGTTCCTAAAGCAAGCAGGGAAGGTTCCTATTGTCACAAACCTGGACATGGCTGATTGTTTAGGTCAGAGCGAATGAGATCACAGCATGCATACACAATGAGACCATTTTATTTATCTCATAAAGCTGCAGCACCAATCCATACTTTTTATATTACAGTTTTATTGGAGTTGGAGGCTTAATGAGTTTCATCTGGTAGTGAATCTGTTGGCGCCTCCTACGCAGCCCAGCTCTGCTCCTCTGTTTGTTTCATTCATTACTGCAGCTTTAGCTCCTCTCTCTCCTCATCAGCCTGAATCTAATATTAGTTCCTCCTTCCAACCATCCAGAGGATCCGGAATGTCAGACCAGATTCAAGCACATGTGTGTGGATCTGTTCGCTGTAGATCTTTGTGCTTCAGAGCGGGTTAGCTAAGGTTAGCCTTTCACTTTTTACCTTCAGACATCAAGCAGCATCAGAAGGTAGAGCTGCTGCTTCTGATCAGAGGATCAACCTCCTCCCCTTTTCTCCCTGAAAGATGATCCTCTAATAGAATCGCTTCTTCAGGCCCCAGATCCACCAGCAGGACCAGCAGATCAGGCCTGGGAGCTTCAGCAGGGGCGCCCCCCAGGGGTGGGTGCCCTGCTGCTCGGCCCCCTCTACGGGGGACTCTGACTTGCAGAAAAAACATTATTTTCATTTCAATTCTATTCAGTTTATTTCTATAACTCCAATTCACATCATGTCATCTCAGGTCACTTTATAGATCCAGATCAACCAGATCATCCAGTCAGATTGATTCAAAGTTTTCTATCTAAGGAAAACCAGCTGATTGCATCGACTCATTGACTCTTCAGCAATCCCTCACACTAAGCATGCTTGTAGCGACAGTGGAGAGGAAAAAAATCATCTGGTTATCTCAAGAGATCAATAACTGTTTTCTTGTGATAAT
>NW_015150925.1:335908-338899 GCF_000732505.1 Cyprinodon variegatus | reverse complement strand
CTTCTTTTTCAGAGACTCTGGTCCAAAGACTATAACTTCTGTTTTGTCTGCATTCAGAAGCAGAAAGTTAAGAGTCATCCAGGTTTTTATGCCTGTTTTGACTTTTTAATCATGTATGATGATAAAAGGTCAAACTAAATGTAGACTAAGAGCCGAGCTGGAGGAGAAAATATAAATCTATTCTCTGTTAAATTGTAATTTTTTAATTAATTAATTGCTGATTGATTTAATTAATTTAATGGAATCTAAAGCTAAACTCCTCAGTTTGGTCTCAGCTTCCATGTTTGTTCCTGTTTTTTGGACAAGAACCTGTAGAGACCTGCAGCTAAAGAGGAGGAGGAGGAGGAGGAAGATGCTCCCGGGAGAACGCCCCCCCCCCCCCCCCGGACAGAAGAAAGCTGCAGAAAGAGGAGCAGATCCTCCACTAAGCTACTGTGAAGGAGAAAATGAACAAAGGTTCAAATCGGCTTTGGAGGATTAATCTGAGCTTCATAAGGAGGAGAAGGTAAACAACTGGAGGAGGACAGGGAGGCTCAGGACGTAAAAGCTTGTTCCTCCAGAGGAACAAAGAGCTGAAAACAGCTGCTGAATGAAGGAAGGGAAGAAGATGAAGGCTTGGGGCCCCTGGGAGGCCCCTGGGAGCCTCACTGAGGCTGATGGCGGGTCCATCTCATTAATGCAGCAGATCCTCCTCCTTTTCCCAGCGCCTCACCTCCTTCAGTCTGATCAGAACCTCCTGAGGGCCGCATCCACCTTCAGGTCTCCTGCCTCCTTCAGAACCTTCACAGCCAACAGATCCAGACCATGTAGCAGAGTCACGCTGCCATCTAGTGGCCAACTCACTGAACTGCAGCATGGAGCTAAGCTCCCCGAACATTAGTGGCCGTCAGGTTCTGTCAGAACAACCCGGTCCACCTTTAACGCCTTGGTTCTGGAGCAGAGGTTCTGAAGCAGAGGTTCTGGAGCAGAGGTTCTGGAGCAGAGGTTCTGAAGTAGAGGTTCTGGAGCAGAGGTACTGCAGCAGAGGTTCTGCAGCAGAGGTTCTGGAGCAGAGGTTCTGGAGCAAAGGTTCTACAGCAAAGGTTCTGCAGCAGAGGTTCTGGAGCAGAGGTTCTGGAGCAAAGGTTCTACAGCAAAGGTTCTGCAGCAGAGGTTCTGGAGCAGAGGTTCTGCAGCAGAGGTTCTGGAGCAGAGGTTCTGCAGCAGAGGTTCTGAAGTAGAGGTTCTGGAGCAAAGGTTCTGCAGCAGAGGTTCTGCAGCAGAGGTTCTGGAGCAAAGGTTCTGGAGCAGAGGTTCTGCAGCAGAGGTTCTGGAGCAGAGGTTCTGGAGCAAAGGTTCTGCAGCAGAAGTTCTGCAGCAGAGGTTCTGGAGCAAAGGTTCTGGAGCAAAGGTTCTGCAGCAGAGGTTCTGGAGCAGAGGTTCTGTGGCAGAGGTTCTGGAGCAGAGGTTCTGCAGCAGAGGTTCTGAAGCAGAGGTTCTGGAGCAAAGGTTCTGCAGCAGAGGTTCTGCAGCAGAGGTTCTGAAGCAGAGTTTCTGGAGCAAAGGTTCTGCAGCAGAGGTTCTGAAGCAAAGGTTCTGGAGCAAAGGTTCTGAAGCAGAGGTTCTGCAGCAGAGGTTCTGCAGCAGAGGTTCTGGAGCAGAGGTTATGAAGCAGAGGTTCTGCAGCAGAGGTTCTGCAGGATACCAGATGTTCTATAAACCCAGCAGCTCATCATCCTGCGGTTCTGCTTAGAGCTCCTTCAGACTAATGGCTGCCGGGTTCTGGAAGGATTTGGTTCTTCTGGAACCAGAACCTTCAGCTTCAGCAGCAGCTGCTGTGATTTCAGACTAAAAGCAGCAGAGAAGCTGAACACTGGAAGAGGTTCTGATCCGGTTCTCCTCCATGGAACCAGCTCAGAACTCTGCAGGGGAATCAGAGCAGCTTCCTCCTCCATCCAGGAGCAGCATGAAGGAGGTCTGCTCATCGGATCGGATCATTTAGACCTGAGCTCCTCCATTCTGACCGCAGGTCCAGATGATCCAATCAGCTGCTTCCCCTTGAAGAGAACGTGGAACTAACCCTTCTGATTGGACCATCACCGATGAAAGCAAAGGAAATGGGCCAGAAGAAGAAGAGGGAGAAGATTCTGAAAGGGACCCGACGTCCATTGTCCTCCAGAAACAACCAAAGGAACCTTCAGGTTCTGTTTGGGTTCTGCAGATGTTAGCGGAGCGCTGCATCAAAGGAACCAGAGGACCTGAACCGGGTCGACCCGCTGGATCCACAGCATCCCGGGTCGCCCAAAGGTCAGCGCAGGGTTCCAGATCTGCAGAAGGATCTACAGGAGGAGGAGCCAGCAGGTCTGATCTGTGGTTCCAGTGGATTTCTCTGAAAGACGACAGGAGGCTGCGGATCAGAACCAAGTTTTATTGAAAGCTTCCAACAGAACTCCAAACAGGATCATCCCGTTCAGTCCTTCCAGCCGAGTCCCAGCGTCTCGGCGATGAAGGAGAAGATGTGCGTGTCCTCCAGGATGGCCTTCGCCGTGGGCTTTCCCGCTCCGTGTCCGCTGCGCGTGTCCACACGGACCATGAGTGGCTGCTGCTGCTGAGGGCTGCTGCCCACACCGTGCTGCAGGGCAGCGCAGAACTTCAGCGTGTGGAGGGGCACCACGCGGTCATCGTGGTCAGCCGTCAGCAGCAGCACCGCCGGGTACGGGGGGCCGGCGTACGGCGGCTCAGGCAGGTTGTGGAGAGGAGAGTACCTGGAGACAAGGAGGGCGGCGGATAAAGGTCAGAGCAGGAACCATCAGCATCACAGGAAACTGAACTCTGCTGCTTTAAAGTGTGACTCACCCCACAACAGAAAACATAAAAGCACTAGAAAGTGGATCTATGGATGACTAGTTTAATGTTTCCTCAGTGCTGCCCTCTATATCTGTCTATAATCCAGATGAAGCTGGATTATAATCCATAGATTACAGACTTTCTGCTTCTGAACGCAGAAAAAAC
>NW_015150925.1:332956-335198 GCF_000732505.1 Cyprinodon variegatus | reverse complement strand
TGAATTGAAAAGCGGTTCTGATAGAGCCGGTTCTGAAGACCCGGTTGCTGCAGAGTGGTTTCTGTACTTGATCAGCCACTGGAACTGTTGGGGGTCGTCAGAGCAGCCGTAGTCCGTGGTCCAGGCGTGGCCGATGGTGAACTTGTGGAACTTCAACATGTCCATGACTCCCACCTCGGCAACCACGCAGCCGAACAGCTCCGGGCGCTGGATCATGCAGGCCGCTGGGAACAGAACCGCCATCATTTAATCCAAACACAGACGGGTCATTCTCCAGAACCTCCTGTAGAACCCCGGACTCACCGACCAACAGGCCTCCGTTAGAACCGCCGTTGATGGCGATGCGGCTGGCGGCGGTGTACTGCTCCTGGATCAGGAACTCGGCGGCGCTCTGGAAGTCATCGAAGCAGTTCTGCTTCTTCCCTAACGTTCCGGCTGCAGACAGGGAAGATGATCAGAGCGGGTCACCATGGTCGACCCGGTTCTGTGACGGCACCGGTACCTTTATGCCAGGTGAGGCCGTACTCTCCCCCCCCTCGGATGTTGGCCACGGCCAGGACCCCCCCCAGGTGTCGCACAAACAGCAGGTAGGCCACACTGCGTCAGGAAACAGAACTCAGAACCTGGTTCTGTTGGAACCAAACCAGCAGCTGATCCGGATCCAATGGGAACCAGCGTTCTACAAACAGAACCGGATCAGAACCGGCTGCAGTCACTCACTTGTAGTAAGGCTGGATGGACGCCTCAAAGCCTCCGTATCCGTACAGGAAGACCGGGTTGGTTCCGTCCCGCTTCAGGTCCTTGGAGTGAACCAGGAACATGGGAACCCTGGTTCCGTCTTTACTGGGATAGAAAACCTGAGAACCGGACCAGAACCGGACAGGACGAGATCAGACTAGTAGAACAACTCTAATGGCTCCGATTGGAGCAGAAAGAGACAGAACCAGAGGAAAGTTCTGAGGCCCAGAATACATCTGGTTCTGCTCAAAACTCCAACAGAACCCGAAGGAGGAGAACCTTTAGTCCGGCCTAAACGTCTGGTCCAGTTTTTATTAGAACCTGAACAGAACAGTTCCATCTTTATATCTAATGATGAAGACATGAACCCGTCGGAACAAACCGAACCGGGCCGTCCGTCCAGAACCTTCCTCACAGACTTCGTCATTCCAGTTCTGTGGAGTCTGTATTTTTCTCCTCCAGGTGGCGCCGTTCCCTCACTGATCACCCAACAGAACATCAAACCTCTGGAGGAACTGGACTTTCTGAGGCTCAGAACCAAACAGGCCTTTGGGTCGTCCGGTGCTGAAGTCCAGCCGGTCCTCCAGGCCGGGGGAGAAGAAGGAACATCTAAAGTTCTGCAGAGGAAACCGGACCTGAGGCCTCCTGGTTCTGACCCACCCACAGCAGAAGATCCTGGTCTTCAGAGAAGAACCTTCAGTTTAGGAGACGTTTCATGGCCCAAAGCCAGCAGAACCATCTGGATGGTTCCAACAGATCGGACCTTCAGCTGCAGAGCAGATTCCAGAGTTCTCCTCAGCTGGTTCTGACCCGACTAGTGCTGCAACTAAGGAGTAATAATCTGATAGTCTAAGGTTCCTTAACGTGTAATTTTACAGAATTAAACCAGATGAAACTAAACTAAGTTCTGGATCATCGAGCGGACGGACGGACGGACGTTTTTATCTCTAATGCAAAATGTTCTATATTTATTTATTATCTTGGTAAAATTCCTGCTGTCAGATAAAGGCAGGTTTCACAGTCTCTTCACAGAACAAAGTCCTCTTCACAGGAACCCTCAGAGCGGGAACCCTCAGAGTGGGAACCCTTAGAGCTGGAACCCTCAGAGCGGGAACACTTAGAGCGAGAACCCTCAGAGCTGGAACCCTTAGAGCTGGAACCCTCAGAACGGGAACCCTCAGAGCGGGAACCCTTAGAGCTGGAACTTTCAGAGTGGGAACCCTTAGAGCTGGAACCCTCAGAGCTGGAACCTTCAGAGCGGGAACCCTTAGAGCATGACCCTTTAGAGCGGGAACCCTTAGAGCTGGAACCCTCAGAACGAGAACCTAAAGAGCGAGAACCTAAAGAGCGGGACCCTGAGAGGACTCACCTGGCTGGTCCGGAAGTCCTCCTGGTCGATACCTTTGACCTCCCCCTCCCTGAAGACCCGGGGCTCCGGGTTGGAGGTGCTCAGGTCGCAGTGGTAGATGATTCCTAGAACACAGAAGCTGATGATACTGCGTTC
>NW_015150925.1:321740-327892 GCF_000732505.1 Cyprinodon variegatus | reverse complement strand
CATCCATCCATCCATCCATCCATCCATCCATCCATCCATCCATCCCACCTTTGATGCCGTCTGGTAGTTCCTGCAGGTCACAGTACCACAGCTGGTTGACCGGCTCACAGCCCTCAGTGATGGACAGAACCGCGTAGCGTCCGTCATCAGAGATCTGTGGACAGGAGGACAACAATCAGAACCAACATCCGCTGGGTCATTGTTCTGGTGAGCAGCCTTTGATGGTACCTGACTTAACAAACCCAGAACCCAGAAGCTGAATGGTGCTCTGAGGAGGAGAACTGATCATTTAAAACCTTTAAATCCGGGTCAATCTTAGGGCCAGATGCTAAACGCAAAACAACCAAACACCTCGACCCACCAGAGGTGTGGTGCCGACCCGTTGCTCTGGTTTGGAGATGCTTGATGGAACCTTGATAAATCATAAGGAGGCTCTGCCTGGTTCGGGTTGATCTGGGTCAGAATCTCAGGTTTCTGCTGAATGTTTGCTCTAAACAGGGACTGGAACCAAAATCAAGTGGGTTCTTCAGACCTAAAGAGAATAGATTCTACAGACCTCTTCCCGCTACCGACCGATAGATAGCGGATCCCGGGCTTGGACTCACAGTGACTGAGCTGTGCCATTTGGGATGATCCGGGAACTCTGCGACCAGGATGTCCTCGGACTGCTTGGTTCCGATGACGTGATAGAAGAGCTTCTGGTTAATGTTGGACGTGGTCTCTGTGCCTGCAGGAACAGGGGCTCATTATTCTGGTTCAAGGGTCCACTTTCTGGTTTAAGAGCTTCAAAACCAGTCCAGAACCTTGGGTCCTGGTTGGTCCCATTATCTTTATCTATTAGAAAATATCATAATAATATCCCATGTTAGAACCATTTAGACGGTCCGTGTTGGACCGACCAGTTCTAGCGCCCGGCTCTAGGCTCTGAATCTGTGCAGTGGGACGGATGGATTACCGTCGCTCTTTCCTTCCTGGGGGGGGTAGCAGTTGTAGAAGATGCCCTTAGCGTCGTGGGTCCAGGCCAGGCAGCTGAACTTGACCCGTTCCAGGACGTCCGGCAGCTCGGTGAGCCCGTCAGGTTTCAGGAAGCGCAGGGTGACCCAGTCTGAGCCGCTGCTGCTCAGACCGTAAGCGAAGTATTCACACTCCTCAGACAGCCGTCCCACTGAGAGGGACAGGGACAGAGGTCAGAGCGGCGAGACGCTTCCAGGACAGCGTCTGCAGCGGGACTCACTCTTAAGAGCCACGGTTCCGTCTTCAGACAGCTTGTTTGGGTCGAAGAACACGGAGGCTGGAGCATCAAGGGAGTCCTGCACGTACAGCACATCCTGGTTCTGGAGGCCTTTGTTGTGGAAGTAGAAGTACCTGAGCAGAGAGGCAAGGAAAGCACTGTGAGGGGGGAAGAGGGTTAGTGTTGGTAACAAAACTGTTAGCGATGGTTACAGGACTGTTAACGTTGGTCACAGAACCGTTAGCCATAGCAACAGGACCATTAGCCACTGTAACAGAACCATTAGCGTTGGTAATAGAACTGTTAGCGATGGTAACAGAACCACTAGTGTTGGTAACAAAAGCGTTAGCATACGTAACAGAACTGTTAGCGATGGTAACGGGACTGTTAACGTTTGTAACAGAACCGTTAGCGATAGCAACAGGGCCATTAACATTGGTAACAGAACTGTTAGCGATGGTAACAGAACCATTAGTGTTTGCAACAGAATCTTTAGAGATAGAAACAGGACTGTTAATGTTGGTAACTGAACTGTAAGCGATGGTAACAGAACCGTTAGCTGGTTATTTTACTGGCCTTCAGGTGAAGACCATTTCTGACATGTTTGCTTTACTGTCGTAAACATTGGATTTATGCAGAAAAAAAGAGGTTTTTCTATCTTCGTGTTTCTTTGTTTGTTTGTTTGTTTTTTTTATACAGAAAGTCCATCCATCCATTCCATCATTTTAGCGTTAAATCAGATGATCTGACCTGATGATCAGACATCGTTTCCTTCTGCTGCAGTAAAGTAGGGTTAAATGTTTTGGTCTGTAATGGAAATCTTAGCCGCTCCACAGTGACCAGAACCAGAGATCTAAGGCCTTGAGGTTCTAGCTGAGGTTCTGGCCTGGAGTCCGTCGGGTACCTGGATCCTCGTTTGTAGGGGCAGCTGTATTTGGGGTAATCGTAGAGCTCGGTCAGGCGCTGCTGGAACCTGGCCCTCACGGCGCAGCCCTCCAGGTACGGCATGGTCACCTTGTTCTGCTCCTCCACAAACGCCTGAGCAGCAGAAACAGAGACGGGGTGAAGCTTCTGAGTCACAGAGGGAGCGCGCCTGCAGGAGGACGAGTGTTACCATGGTTTCTGGGCTGTCAGGGTCCTCCAGCCAGGCGTAAGGATCACAGATCTTGGTTCCGTGGTATTCATCCACCTGCACAACAAACAACAGTAGAGTTTGGCACTGAAGCTTGATATTCCTGTTCTCAGCTATTTCTTTCACTCTGATTTCTCTGGAACCGAGTATCAACTGCCATCAGCAGATGTAATATTTGGCTCATAAACCGCAGAACTGACAGCTCTGGAATGCACAGATCTATTGTTGAAGCTTCTGAAGCACCGACTCCAATCAGCAAGTGATGCCATCAGACCAGAGCACGCACACGGCGTTATTAGGAATCAGTCATTATTTAACCACAACTGAATGACGCCTCAGAAGGAGCTTTAGGGAGGCCTGAACTCCCTGCACCGCCGCCGGCCTGCGTCTCGTCTATAGAGTGAACACTTTCATCGTCAGAGGTCCGGGGGCTGGAAGGCTGGTGCTCAAACCAGAACCTGGTATCCAACATCAGGGTCAGGGGTGAAGGTCTGAGCGTCAGACAATGCTAAGAGCTAAAAGAAGCTCAGACATCAGAAAAACGAACCTCTGAAGCAGAGATGGAGGAAGCAGACAGCTGATTGGCTGAAGACTGGAGCTCACTTCACATTGGGTAGAGAGAAAGTCAACTTTAACCTTTAAGAGGATGGGTTTAAAGTTCATCCACATGTTCATTAAGAGGGAATTGTTGAATTAAGCTGCTAAAATAATAAAGGGATAAAATAAACAACACAATAAAACTTTAATCAAATCAAACGTCTTTGAAATCAAACTGGAAGCAACACTGACTGCCAATCAGTTCCATCTGCTGCTCAGGTGGAACTGATTGGCCATTAGAAAGGCTAACTCAGTAAAGGAGTGGATCTGCAGACTTTCTCAGTCCCTCCTGGCTGATGTTTTGGTCCCTTTGAATGGCGGTGGTGCCTTCACACTCCGAACCACCCTCAGGTAGTGCAGCTGATCCAGGATGGAACATCAATGCCAGCTGTGGCCAGAAGGTTTGCTGTGTCTGTCAGAGGAGTGTCCAGAGGCTGGAGGCGCTACCAGCGGACAGGCCAGGACCCCAGGAGACACGGAGGAGGCCGTAGTACGGCAACAACCCAGCAGCTGGACCTCTACCTCTGTCTTTGTGAAGGAGGAACAGGAGGAGCACTGCCAGAGCCCTGCTAAATAACCTCCAGGCTGCCAGTGTGCATGTTTCTGCATTAACGGTAAGAAACCGACTCCACGAGGATGGTATGAGGGCCTGACGTCCACAGATGGAGGTTGTGCTTACAGCCCAACCCTCCGCCCTCCATGAACTCCCCAGAGGAAGCAGTGACAGGATATGAGATTGCTTGTTTTTGGTTTGTTTCATATGAGCGAGATGTGGATCATTTTATTTTTATGTCGTTATATTTACAGTAGGCCTACATGAAGAACTACTGAAAATAATTCCAGATTACATAAAAAGATTAATTAATTCACGGAGGAAAAGGATTAGGATTTACTCGATGAACAACCTACTGAGCCCACTGGTACAATCTGAAGCCATTCTATGGGCCTGATAGCCGCTAATAACGACCATTTATTGGAACGATAACATCCAAAGCAGCGTTTTTTGTTTTTTTTACATTGTTTCCTTGATTTTCCGTTATTCCATCATGTTCTTCTCACCCAGATGAGTTTAGTGTCATTTGGAGCCGTTCTGAAGATATTCCGTTAGGTTATATCCAGTAACGTCTTCCTATGGGCAACGACTTGAAGGCACAAACTAAACTGTTCATCATTTATTCTTTATGGAACGCCAGCATTCAGAACATGGAGGCCAATCACTGTCCCACAGACATCCGCAGTTAGATTTTATATATTTATCTTTTAAAACAAAGTGTGCATGACGTCATCCGCGGTAGAACATGATGTAATACCTAAAATCAAGGGCCCAATGTAAAAAAACGGTGTTCCCCTTTAAGTCCATCTTCCTCTCCTTTGCAGCTGTAGCGCAGCTTCTCCATCTTTTTAAAACTCATTAAACTCATTAAAATCATTAATGCATTAATTAGTTGGTTGATTAACGAATTCATAGCTGCTTTTATGAAGATTCTAAACTTTAGGCTGGATTTGGATCTGAGTTTATTTAAGATGTTCATAGAAACGGAGCGCTGGTAGATGATGATGATGATGATGATGATGATGATGATGATGATGATGATGATGATGATGATGATGTTTACTGTGGACCGGAACCAGAGGTGACATGGACCCATGGTCCTCCAGGACCCGTCTGTTGGATCTGACTGAAACCCTTTTCTTTTTTTTTTCTTGCTGAGCTGAATTTAGAACCAGAACCGGTTCTGGTTCCGGTCCAGTCTGCCTGCTGGAGCAGCAGCCAATCAGCGGGGAGGATTCTGCTGACGAACCTTAAAGTTTGTCAGAACCGGATCTCAGGCTTAATGGACCCGAACCCACCGGGTCGGTCCTGAACTCAGAGGCTGAGGTTCCGGGCTGATCGATAATCACTGATTATTACTGATTAATCAATAATCACTGATTAACCAGCTGTTTCCTGACTGCTTTCATTCTCCACCCGGACCGGACCGAACCGGACCGGACCGGACCGGAGTCCAAACTCACCCGGCTGAGGTCTCTGCGGGCTGCGGGGTATTTGAAGGCCATGACGCCGCTTTTCGCTCCGAACCGCCGGTGTTCTGAACAGAAAGTGAAACTTTAAAAAATAACACACAGGAAATGACGTCATCGGCACGGCAGTCCCTGCGGCCAAAAGAGAGAAAATCACCAGGAAGAAAAAACCAGGAAATAATGATTAATATTTAGAGCAGCGCAGGCAGAGGCCCACAGCATGACTGATGGATCTGCAGCAGGTTCCTCTGTGTTTTCGCCCCAAACTCCTGCTTCCTTTCCTTTCAGATCATCAGACATGTGGTCAAAGAAAACTTGAGAAAATACAGAAAACTCTTTAAAAACAATGATTTCAATAATCGATGGATGGATTTACGCCCCGCGGCCGATAATGAGAAGAGGTCATGACCCCCAGCAGCGCTGAGGGGGGGTTTGCTGTAAAGGTTCCCACATGATGGAGGCCAGACCACAAACCATGCAGTCTGAACTTTGACTAGGCTGCTAGAGGAAACTGCTGCTGGGGAGACTCCATCCTTCCCCCGGGATGTTCAGGGTGGGAGGAGGGACAGTCTGCCTGCTTGATGTCCTCCTCAGGACGCGGTGGACGCTTCCCAAACATCTGGAGGTCTGTCCACATCTAACGTCCGGAGGTGGTCCTCATTACTCATTAGAAAGTCCCTCTAGTTTAAATCCTCACTAGATCAGAGCAGATTAGACCCAAACCTTTGAAAAATAATCAGCAATAATCTGCTGCAGTGTCCAGATGACAGAGACAACTATTTTACTTAATGTTTTAATTTGAGCATTTAATTCTCAGACATTTTATTCTTTCTATCTAAAATAGAAAAAAGAAACATAAATGTGTTGCCTGGAAATTAGTAAGAAATTGAAACAAATACAAAATAAAATCCTTTATAAACCTTTATTTATAAACCTGGAGCTCCTCTGAGTAACTCCCTTAGAATCACATTTAAACTGGATGAGTTGTGAACAAATATTATAGACAGACTGACTTAATTAGTTTAATTTGTTTTCATCCAGATGAGCTCTGATAGCTCAGAGTAAAAACCAGCTGACATCCAGTCTACATCCAGACTGTTCTCTAAATTCAGTCTGTTCTCTACATCCAGTCTACATCCAGACTGTTCTCTACATCCAGTCTGTTCTCTA
>NW_015150925.1:316095-320900 GCF_000732505.1 Cyprinodon variegatus | reverse complement strand
GTCTCCTGTGGAAGGTGTCCTGTGGAATGTCTCCTGTGCGGTTCTGTGCTGCAGCATCATGTAATTCCTCCTGCTGACTGCTTCTCTGCTCTGAGCTCTGAATGAGTCCAACCCACAGAGAGCTTCCTGTGTTTAGGTTCTGGTACCATCAGAACCATCAGAACCTTCAGAACCTTCAGGTTAACTGGGTTCTCCACAGTGATCTCCACCTGATGGTGAAAACAAGCTGATAAATCTGAAATCAAAGTGACGTGACTGTTAATCTGCAGCATGTTCTTCTTCTGCTGCACCAGAAACGTTCACAAGTTTGAGCTGAGAGAATCTCAGCCTCGCCTGATCTGCTGCTGATGGTGATGATGGTGAGAATGGTGAGAATGGTGAGAATGGTGAGAATGGTGAGAATGGTGAGAATGGTGAGAATGGTGATACATTTCACAGCAGACAGAAAAGGAAAATGTCCTCAGAGGAAGAGAAGAACGTTGGATGACAGACGCTGTTGGACCTTTGATTGAACGGCGCTCTGAGGCCAATCATGGTGGCTGAAACTTCTCAGAGAAGTCGATGACATTAGAGCGCTTAGATGATGATGATGATGATGATGATGACGATGATGATGATGATGATGATGATGATGAGGATGTTGTTGTTGAGGCCGGTCCGTCTCCTTCCTTCCTCTTCTGTGATGGCATGCATCTCAGAGGAGGTGTGAAAATGACGGGTTATTTTGGTCTGCGGCGCTCAGACTCTGAGAAACTCTGAGCTGCAGCTCTGCTGCTTGTGGGATTTGGTGAGTTCTCACTTCACAAGAGCCTCGTTAGGATAAGCAGGCGTGCAGCAAACTGAGAGGGAGGGCAGGGGTCAGAAAAGCTTGTCTAGATCCGCTCCAGAGGCCGGGTGTGCAGGGAGCCGCTTGTCTAGATCCGCTCCAGAGGCCGGGTGTGCAGGGAGCCGCTTGTCTAGATCCGCTCCAGAGGCCGGGTGTGCAGGGAGCCGCTGGCTGCAGAGAAACACCAACCTGCAGATTCTTTAATCATTGCTGCAGATTTCATGTCTTTCTGTGCAGAAAAAGCTTCCTGACTCTGAAAAGAGCAGGATTGTGATCAGCTGCAGCTTTAAAGAGAAGGAGGAGAGGAGGAGGCGCTGCATGATGTAATGCTGTTAATAACGGCTCCTCTGGTGAGAGGAGAGACGCCTTCACCTCCTCTCAGGGTTCAGACCCACAACTTTCTCAGAAGTAACCAGCAGCTTGGAGCTGAGCCATGATGGGAGCTCCTTCCTCCTCCTTCTGGCTTCAGNCTGTTCTCTACATCCAGTCTACATCCAGTCTGTTCTCTACATCCAGTCTATTCTTTACATTCAGTCTACATCCAGTCTACATCCAGACTGTTCTCTGCATCCAGTCTACATCCAGACTGTTCTCTACATCCAGTCTACATCCAGACTGTTCTCTACATCCAGTCTACATCCAGTCTGTTCTCTGCATCCAGTCTACATCCAGACTGTTCTCTACATCCAGTCTACATCCAGCCTGTTCTCTACATTCAGTCTACATCCAGTCTGTTCTCTACATCCAGTCTGTTCTCTACATCCAGTCTATTCTTTACATCCAGTCTACATCCAGCCTGTTCTCTACATCCAGTCTATTCTTTACATTCAGTCTACATCCAGACTGTTCTTTACATCCAGTCTGTCCTCTACAGTCTGGCCCTAACCCCACAGGCTGGATTTGAACCCGGGTCGGCCCCATAGAGGACTAAGGCCTCTGTACTTGGGTCATGCACGCCCATATAAGGTCACTTTGATGGAATGCAGGATATTTTATGTTGCTGCAACATTTTACTGCCTGTTTTATGGGCTTAGAGGCTAATCTGAGGAGCATAATGTCGATTAAACGTTAAACTGTCTTCTGGTGCTCAGTCTGTCTCCATGCAGGTAGAAAAACTTCACAGCTGGATTCTTTTCTTCTGCTTGTTTTGGTTAAAACTGAAAAACTTTTTCCTCATTTTAGCTCCTGATCATGTTTCTTCCTGCTCAGTCGTTTAAAATGATGACATGAAACACCTGATGAAGAAGAACCATGACTCAGCAGGAACAGAGTCTACACTAAAAAGGTTTCCTAGAACCTGAGACCCCCTGCTTTAGGTTCCTGTCCACACTGGGGGGGTAGAAAGCCAGAGTTTCAGACGAGTAATCTGTCTAATCCATAAAGCTGTGAAAACGACTGCCGGGGGGGGGCTAATTTCAAACTAATTTAGCTAAGGTGATTAAGTTGACGAGAACCAAGCTGTCGAAGGCCCATCTTCCAGTTTATTTACCTCTGATGTCATCATTCTGTTGCCAGGTAGTTTAGTCTCATGCAAGCTGCTGAGTCCGCTAACGGGTCCGAACCAGAACCAGAACCAGAACCAGAACCAAGTCAAATAAGGAAGGTTTAAATTTAGATGTTTTAAAAGGTGAATATTGATATTATTCTAAAAAGGTTTGGAGGTGAGCCGGCCTCCTTCCCCAGGTAGCAGCAGTTGCTGTTTGGCGGCCATTGCTGCCGTCATTCAGCAGACGGACTGAAGTCCTGCTTTCAGAGACGCCGGCTGGTCTGCAACCACTTTATGAATCTGCTGGTTGGCCCCTGCTCTCCAGCTCAGGGTCAGAAGGACGTCTCTGCAGAGGACGTCCTCGCTGAAGGGTTAAAGACAAATGTTATATAATCTGCGTCTCCTCATCATGTCTGTAGACTGATGGTTACAGCAGGTTTGGAATGAAAGTGGAGCCTTCCCTGAACTCTCAGGGCCCTCTGGGCCCCTGCAGAGCCCCACCCTGGCCCCGCCTGCAGATGGGCTCTAATTGGCTGGAGACACCCAGGTAATTTGGCAGCGCTGAGATGAGATTAGCCAAGTCAGATTACAGCAGTCAGACGGAGTCCTGTGACTGCAGACTCCCCCGCTGAGACGCCGAGGAGGGGCCGAAAACCGTCAACCTGCTGAGGAGAGAAACCAGAGAGAGATTTTCTACCGACAGGTTTCAGTTTCAGATGCAAACACGCCGCTGGTTGTCAGAGGAAAACACGCCACGCGCTGCGAGAGAAGTGAGCAGCGTTATTTACGGGATCTGCTGCCCTCCAGATGGTGCAGCTGACATCTAATCCCTTATTGTTCTGGATGTTTTCATCATACTGCTGCTTATCATTTCAGCATCAGACACTAATCAGCCGCTAACCTCGGCCTGATCCTGGACTTATGGCTCCGCTAAGCTAATATGTTGGCCTCATGTGACTGAAAGTGCTGCAGATTGTTTGATTCAAACAGATTTAAAAAGGTGTTTACATCAAACTGGATGTAATCCAGAAGTGCTCCACATCTCAGATTATTTTACAGATATAAACCTGTTATTTATCATCTCAGCCTCTGAAGCTGATGAATTCATCTGCAGCTCCACCTCATCATCAACCATCAGCGCTGCGGCCTGACGCCCCGTATCGATCGGGGACTAATGTTATTGTTCCACAGCACGCCTGGAGTCCTGAGGACAATAAGGGACCCGTCAGATTAAGACAATTAGCGTCTGATTGTTATCCAGAAGACAAGGAGAAGCAGTAGAAGAAGATTAAGTGAGAAGATTTAGGTCAAAGTGATGAATTGCAGAAGGAGGTGGGGCGGCGAAAAGGTGGGAGGTGGAGGAGGGAGGATTGGGGTCAGAGAAACCAATGGCTGAGGAGGAGGAGGAGGAGGAGGAGGAGGAGGAGGAGGAGGAGGAGGAGAGTCTGATCTCACCCTGGAGCCAGCAGGTCATCACCAACTCTCCTCACCTGATTCCAGGAGTTCCAGTCTGAGGATTTTCCTGAACTGTCTAGACTCCAGAGTATCCCCCCCCCCATGAGGACTTTAGTCTAGATCTGTCTGGGACAGAGGAGGGGATTTCAGCACCAAATCCAGGTGGATCAATAGAGATATCTGCTAATTAGTGGTTGGGGGGGGGGGACTGTTAGGTTCAGAGATGATGGATGGAAACTCCCTCCTCCCTCCTCCTGGATTGGCTACAGAGGTCTTAATGTTGAATGGGGGGGTGTTACTGACCCATCAGGACTTTACCTTATAGGGACCAGCTGAATGTCCTCACATGTCCATAGAAGTCCCCACAATGGAGGATACCCCCCCCCCACACACACACACGTGTTCCAGTCCAGGACTCCAGACTTTAATGCTTCTCTGATGCTGCCATGATCTGCAGATCTATTCAGCTGTGAGAGCTGCACCCTTGGTGCCCATTAGGAGCGTTATCACAGATCCTCCCTCTCAGCAGCAGATAATAACCACTGCTCCCAACAAACCCAGTAGCTGATTTTACCTCCCTGCTGTCAGGGTTAGTGATCTACATGTTTAGCCTTTTTCTGACTCTAACTAAATACTTCCTTCAATCTGGGTTTTACTGATGCATCCTTTATTCTTTATCTCTTCTGATTCAGATCTTTACTAATTATCATCTGCTATTTCCTAAATGTTCTATTAATGTTAGTACATGTTTGCTTTTTCCTTTGCCACCCATGCTCCAGAATTATTCAATTCTTTTCTATTCTATTCTATTCTATTCTATTCTATTCTATTCTATTCTATTCTATTCTATTCTATTCTATTCTATTCTACTCTACTCTACTGGATCATAGCAGCCTAAACCCGGTTCAGATTCCATGACTACCTCAGATGCAGCCTCACCTTCCCGAGACAAACCACTTGTAGATATAGGAGTGCTAATGATCTTATTTTTATTAGAATAAATCTTATTTATAAAGAATCCCATAAAATCATTGCTGC
>NW_015150925.1:303612-310870 GCF_000732505.1 Cyprinodon variegatus | reverse complement strand
TAAGCGCCTGTTTTTTCCCAATCTAACGTGGATTATGTTTGATTTATAGATTTCCCACATATGGAGGCGGGACTGTTTTCCTCGGCTGAAGTCGTCTTCACCTCCTCTGAGTGAGGAGCGTTCAGAAGGAGGAGTTCACCTCCCACGGCTGTTGTTCCTTTGAAGGCCCAGAATGGAGGCGAAGATGGAAAAATGTCTCCTTCTAGGGACTCGTCAGACACGAGTCACCCGGACAGGCGGACATTTCCCGTCTTTGGGAAGCTGAGTGGATCTCATGTGACAAAGCATCTGAAAAGTGCGGCCTGTATCTGTATTCAGGCAGAACTCTGTAGAACCTGCAGGTGAAATGACAACATCAGATATCACTGCCAAGGCATCACCACAGCATGATGCTGCCACCGCCATGCTATTCAGGCAGCTCTGCAGTGATAGTTCTTCTCCATATCTGGCCTACAGCTTTGAAGCTAAATCATTTAGTAAAACTTACTGATGCACTAGTTTGTTTTATCAAATAAAATCCAGCAAAGTATCTGAAATCTGAGATGAAATGAGGGACAGTCTGAGAGGAATGAAGAGTTTTACATTGTGGCTCTTAAAAAAAACAAATATTTAATCAATGGTGATTTTTCCATATTTCTGCTCTGTAATCTGGGCAGATTATCATCTGGGTTAAAAGGATCTGCTGGGAGCTTAATCTGGTCAGACTCAGTAAACAACATGATTGATGACTGATATCCTGATGATTTACGATGCAGATTATCCTGTTTTCAGCCAAAGACCTGAAGCTGTTTACTGTTTACTGCAGCAGCTGGATGGCAGGAGGTCACCTCCAGATGTTCTCAGGGAAATTAGCTGCAGGGGGGGGGGGGGCACATGTGATCGGAGTGTCGGAAACCACTGAAAGGACGAAACTCCGCCTTCAAGTCTGGTGACTTAAGATTAGACAACTTTTATTGCCATTTTGTACACAGAGTTTTTACAGAATAAGATCAAGCAGGTGGTGCAGCGGTTAGCCGCACATGTATGGAGGCCTTAGTCCTGGACGCGACCGACCCGGGTCCGAGTCTGGCCTGTGGTCCTTTCCCGCATGTCGCTCATAAAAACTGGAATCCTAACACTGTCAGCCTACTGTGGGAAAACGAGCCTCTAGTGCCGCAAAACAAAAGAAAAAACATTTTATAAAGTGATCAAATGTAAACATTTGGAGCAGAAACACGTGTTGATCTGGACGTTTGATGGTCCAAACTGGTCTGATACCAGAACCAGAACACCCAGGGAGACTGGTTCATTTACAGACAGTGCAGTGCTGCCAGTGGCCTGCAGGGGCGCTGAACCTACAGCTCAGAGGTCAAACTCCTGGTGGCTAAAAGTTACTCTTTAAATGTTGAGATTATTCGCTAAAAGAAAAATGAAAAAAGGAAGTTTGTCTAAATCTAAGTCTTATTCCATCGTGATGGCGGTGCAGCCGGTGCGCACCGCCATCCGTCTATGGAGGGGGGAGGGGTCTACGCTGGACAGGTCAGTCTGACTGACTCCATGTCAGGCAGTCTGGAAGGAAGCTTTCAGGACTGATAGATTTGGTTTAGAAATAATTAGATACTGACGGCTGAAAGGCAAAGATTTATAAAATAAAAACCAGGAAGGCTCTTCCAGCCGTGTAACGATATAAACTGCTCCTAAATGCGACATAATAAAGGGCGTAGATTCAAACTCTGCTCTGTTGAAGCTGCAGTTCGGACTGTTGTAGCGAAGAGAAGAGCTGTTGCATTATGGTCCCGCCTCCTGCGCTCTGATTGGTCTGTTCTACACCAAAGGGTTTCAGCCTTATTTTAGCAGCCTGGTCGAATCCCTAAAGGTGGAAATATGAAGCTGAGCTGAAACTCTGCTTCATATTTCCACAAAGCTGCATCATTTATCTACATTTGAGAGCTGAAAGGTTGACAGACTGGCCCAGTCTGCTGTCCCACAGCATGACTAAAAGTCAGCGCATGTTTATGGCCGATCAGCGTGTAAAACAGCTGGTGACTAATTCTCCTTCTGCTCCGTCTGGAACCGTTTCTGCTGTTTGATCAGCAGCAAACAGGACTTCCTGTGCTGGTTGAGAAATTTATGCCCTCAGGTTCTGCTGAGGTTCTTTCCAACATTGTAAAATGTTGCTTCAGTTATGGATGTTCTGCTTCAAACCAAACCTCTCTGTGCTCCTAATGCCAAAGATTTTCATTGGATTTCTGTCTGAACTTTGACTAGGCCGTTCTAACCCGTAGACCTGCTCTAATCTGATCTCTGACCGGTTCTTCCTGCTGAACCTCCATCAGTCTCAGGTCTTCTGCAGGAAGGATGGTTCTGGATTCAGCTCCATCCATCCTCCATCTACTCTGACCTGCTTCCTGTCCCGCAGCATCCTCTCCATGTCCAGATGATCTATAATCTAATCTATAATCTAATCTATAATCTAATCTATAATCTAATCTATAATCTAATCTATAATCTAATCTATAATCTAATCTATAGAACCTAATCCTGCTTTAACAGGAACGTCTGCTGGGTTCTTTGGTCTTCATGACTTTTCCAGCGTTTTATTCTCATTCCACCGTCACCAGTACAGAGCAACACACTCCCCTCTCTGCATCTAACCCCCTCCCCTCAGGGAGCAGCGGGCTGCCATTGTTCGGCGCCCGGGGAGCAGTGTGGGGTTAAGGGTCTGGCTCAGGGACCCAGAGTGGCAGTGGCAATGATGATGATGATTGTTCTCTTATGTTCCCCACAGAACCTTGGAGGCCATAAACAAACATCTGTAGTTAAACTCAGGATGAAAGGAGCTCAGCTGGTCTTTGATGCTGCTTAGGAAAGATTTGAGGTGAAATTAGAGATTCCAATAATCCTAAAACTGATTAAAGAAGAATCCAAATGTTTAAATTAGTCCAACTCTCTCTTAGAAGGGAGAACATGGCCTTCATCCTGGCTGTGGAACCTGGACCAGTGCTGATGGGTGCTGATGTAGGCGCTGCAGCGCAGCTAGCTTTATCAATCTGGGATAAAGTGGATTATTGCAGGTCTACTGTCCAAAGTTTGAGCTCAACCTTAGCCGCTAAATGCAACATCTTCCGTCTGTAGAAAGCTGAGATGACAGATTACTGCAGCACAGATTGATAATCCAAACTATCAGCCTGGTGCCTCGAGCTGCACATCAAACCTGAACATGCTGCTTCCAGCTGAGTGATGCTCTCTCCTGCTAACAGGAAGTGCATGCATGGGTGACAGGAAGTGCATGCATGGGTGACTCCTCAGCAGGTGCGTCACATGTTCAGCATGCCTTCAGTTTCTGCTGAACATACGACGCTGGTGAGCAGCTATAAAAACAGCAGTTCTAAGGAAGCGGAGCTCCAGGATGATTTCATGGAGGTTTCTGGGTTTCCCTGAAACAGCAAAACAAAGTCTGATCCATGGATGCTCCAGTCAGGGAAAGGAACAAGGTTAAACTCAGTCTCAGGAAAAATCCCCAGTTATCAAAGATTGCATCAGAGAACGGGACAAAGCTGCGAGCTGAAGGACAAACCGATCAGGCGCTGATAAAGGACACGTTTTATATCGATCGTAAATACACCTAGATGTTATTGAATCTGTCCATCTGTCCGTCATCCATCCATCTGGAACAGACTGTTTCAGCTCCAGCTACAGCCTCTAAGCCAGATATAGATCTGGACTTTGACTAGGCCATTCAGACACCTTTATTAGTGGACCCAGTGAGCTTTGGTCCTCCATCGACCAATCAACAGCTGTGGACGTTTCGTCACCATCCAGCTTCTTCAGGACGTTCATGGCAGCAGCGAAGATTAGATCACCGCCATGTTTAACCGCAGGTGTGACGTTCAGCTGAGGTTCTGGGCTTGGATGGAGGCCAGAGTCTGAAACTCAGGACTTTAACTCGGGGAACCAAGTGCTTAACGAGTGTTTCTGGTTCCTTCTCTGACCTCCCACTGCTGACCTCTTGGTTTCGGCGTATGTCCCAGTCGTGGGACGTTCTCCGCTGTTCCATGTCTTCCTCCTGTGTGAATGATGGTTCTCTCTGCGGTTCCTGGACGTCCAAACGTTTACCGACCCTTTGCTGACTGACATATTCCGGGGACTTCCTTTAGCCTAAGCTGTGCTGTCGGACAGCTTCTGTTGGATGAATCTCTAGGTCTGGTAGAAACTGGGTGTTTGTGACAGACTGAACCAGGCAGCGTTTAGTGTTTTTAGTGTCCAGGTGCGCCGCTGAGAAGCGGAGCTGTTGCAGGGTTTGTTGTGAGATTGTTTGATGTGTTAATGCATTAAATACGCAGCCAAACGCTGACTGTCATGTTTGCACACAGCCAGTTCAGTCTGTTGGTTTTAATGGGAATCAGGCGCATAGAAACAGGAGTGGATGAGATGAAAAACCAGAGCAGCAAAGGAACAAATAACTTCTGCCTCTAAGATTGGAACGACTTGGGTGTGTTGGCGAGCAGCCGGCTGCTTTCTCTGCTCTGTAACGGACATCTGAGCCAAACCACCATTTCAACTGGTGCTGATCTAGAGCAGACTGTTACAAAACAGCCAGGTGCGCAGGTGGCATCATTTGGTCTCAGACAGCTGACCTCAGGTCTTCCTTCTCTGATCCTCTGAGCTCATCTGCCTCCCTCCCATCGGCTCTGTGCTCTGGGCCTACTTGGATCATGGCCCGCCAGCAGCGAGGATTCCCTTCATGGAAAAAGTCAGTCTGAACTCTTGCTTGTCCCCGACGTGTCAAGGAGCGCCATGAGTGGGCTGACCCGCTGTGCCGGAGCGACGGCTCTTTAGCCTCTGAGCCTGAGCCCAGACTGTCTGCAAATTAGAGAAATTAGCCCAGCCAGGCGCGGGTCAGTGAAAGAGCCCAAATCCTCCCGTCCCCCCGCCCTACCTCCAGGTTTAACCCCCCACGCCACACCGCTCACTAAAGCTGCATGTTGGAAAGGCAGCCGCACCATATGGCAGCCAATTTACCGTCAGCCAAGTTATGGAGGGAGGGATGGAGGGCGAGCCTCTGAAACACATCTAGACGTGTTCAGAGGTTATTCAGCATGATGGCTTCCATTCACCGCCGCTTCTCTCTGGCGGCCGCAGCACAGAGCTTCCCTTTTATAACATTACTGCTTCTAAACTTTAACGTCTGTGAAACTGGGCCAAAGAGGAGCGACGTTCATAAAGGAACGAGTCACTTCTGCTGCAACCAGCAGGCCAGGAAAGCTTTGTTTGTTCCCTGCTGCCGGCCCGGGGGGGGGGGTCTGACCTGGACCAACATCTGTACCTGCACAGGTGAAGCTGGTCATTCTGCTCCAACATCCTGCCCAGACTGAATCCCAGCAGAGCGGTGTGTGGAGCAGGATGTAGGTCAGGGCGATGCAGCAGATTGCTCATTAAGTGCCAAACCAAGCAAAAGTCCCTGAGTGTTTTCCAGTGGCACCAGTCCAGCCATCTGCTGCTCCTTTATTCATTCATTAAGACGTCTTCTTTGTGTGCGCGCGTGCGTGGACACGTGGAAGCACTCATCACAACAACCACTTGCTGCTCAGCCGCACCACGTCACCCTGTGTTGTTGTCCAAAGCAGCAGCGGCGTGTCAGACGGCTCATCATGTGACCACGGCGGCTGCTGATTGGACGGCACACCGAGCTAAAACTGTTGCCGCTGTCCTGGATCAGGAGAATCTGGTCAGGCTGAAACAGTGACAACAGGCTGAAGGGAAACCAGAAGAACCAGAGCAAAGGTTGGGCAGGCAGGGGATGATGATGATGATGATGATGATGCCAAAGACATGAAGGTCCAGCAGCTGAACCAATGAGTGACGGTAAGTCAGAAGATGTTTTTCTTTATTGTGTTTATTGATGCAGAGCGTTGGATGGAAGGAAGCAGCAGATATTCCTACAATCTCAAAGGTTTCTCTGGATGTTCTCTCTAATCTATTCAGCAATCTCTACCTTCTGTTTCTGTCTGTCTAGATCTTGAGCTTTAACCATCAGAGCTGAAGAAGGGACCCCCCCCCCCCAGCAGAACCAAAGTAATCTCACACCAAAGTGGCGAGACCTAAACCTAAAGACCAAAGTCTGAATCTATCATCCAAAAACCAACAGTCCTGTGGAACATGAAGCTGGAGAGCACATCGTCAGACGTGAGTTCCTGGAGGGATGCGGACTTTGCCCTCAACTGCACCTACATCGTTCCGGACCAGGTGTCGGACCCAAGCTTCAGTCTGCCCAAAGCAATGACCTCCATACCCAGAAACCTCACCTTCCACTACGGGGAGGACAACGAGGTAAGGTCAGCTGCTGTGAGCTGAGCAGCTTCATGCTACAGCAGGTTTTAGCGCAGCGCTCAGCTTCAGCTCTGGGTTCACATGATCTCATTCAGCCATCCGCTGTGGACCAAAACACACCATGCTTAGTGTGAGGGATTGCTGAAGAGTCAATGAGTCGATGCAATCAGCTGGTTTTCCTTAGATAGAAAACTTTGAATCAATCTGACTGGATGATCTGGTTGATCTGGATCTATAAAGTGACCTGAGATGACATGATGGGAATTGGAGCTATAGAAATAAACTGAATAGAATTGAACCATCAGAACCAGCAGCTGAGGAGAGCAGAGTGTCTCCAGCAGGCCTGGGTCAGTTTCAGGCCTCCCATGGTGCACCGGGGCTGGGCTGTTAGTGTGTCTGAGGACAGATTCATTATCTTTAAAGGAAGAGGGAGCAGAGAGTCACACTCACTTGTTCTGTATCAACACTCAGTCTGTGGTTAATGCCCCCTTCCTTTTTTGTCCTCACCAAGGCGTCACTTTCTGCTCCTGTTCCTCTTCTGCAGTTCTCAGACTCTCATCTGTTCCTCCTCTGCCTGCAGCCGCCGCTGCTGCTGCTGCAGATAAAATCAAACTGTGAAGTCATGGAAGGTCCATCTCCTTGTTGGGCTCTTTGCTGATGTGCAATCGATGATGTTTAACGTTCACGTTTAGTGCAGGAACTTTATCACCCCAACTAGAGAATCAGTAACTAGCCCTGGGGTCTTTTTTGCACCTGTTGCTGTGATGATGGTGAGCATGCAGCCGCTCCTTCCAGCGGGACGCGGCGCTGAACTTTGGAAAGGCGTGTTGGGTTATTAGGAGGATCAGCAGGAAAGCTGCGCTCAGAGTGGAAGCTGTTTGCACCAGGAAATCAGTCACAGGCACGTGGCAGATGGGGTTTCAGCAACGGGTGGCTGTACCATGAGGGG
>NW_015150925.1:300575-303072 GCF_000732505.1 Cyprinodon variegatus | reverse complement strand
ACACACCCATACACACACACTCACCCCCCCCACGCGCGCACACACACACAAGCCGGCATCCAACTGCCCAGAAATACTTCACTTCTGAAGTTCCTGGTCTGCTTCCTTGAAAAACTAAGCCGGGTTTAATTCTCAGGTGACCAATGAGGGTGAAGGTGCTGAGCGCTGGCGGCGTCTCAGACCCCGCCTCCCCACTTCCTCTCCTAAAAAACCCACCAGGTTAATGACAGACAGGGTTTCAGGAATGTCTCCTGATGTCCGCTGAGATCTCAGGACAGGTTTCCTGTCTGTTCTGGAGAAGTCGGTTCTTCCTGCGGCTCGTGCTGAACAGAAACCGAGGACTGTGACTCCTCCCCTCAGCAGAGAGTCCGTGTCTGAAGCAACCTGTCAGCAAATTCTCTGGAAATGTTGTTTCCTTAAGGAGTCTGTGACTCTGCAGCAGGTCAGAGATCAGTGGAGTAGGTCAGAGAAAGTATAAGTCTCTTCATTGGTTTAAGTCGTCAGTGGGGAAAGTGGGTCAGTTGGAGTCTTATAGCGTCGCGGTCTGAGCTGACGGCGCCGGCCGCCGGCCTCAGTGACATAAACATCAGTGGTCAATAAACATTAACACACGCCATGATGATGATGATTTCTGTTGGTTTTTTCCCAGGTGACCGGTGTGTTCAGCAAGGAGTACATTCCTCAGGGAACCCGCTTCGGTCCCCTGCGAGGAGACATCTACACCAAAGACAGCGTCCCCAAAGAGGCCAACAGGAAGTACTTCTGGAGGGTAAGAGCAGCAGGATGTCAGGTAGCGGTAAACCCCTCAGGAAAACCAGCCAATCAGGGAAAGCCTCTGAGGAAGAAGGACCTGGGAAAAGTTAAGAAGCCACAGGTTTCCTTCCTCCTCTCTGGTTCGCATCACGTCTGCTTGTCTGCGTCAGCGAGGACACATGGCCGTGGCGTTCAGGGCTTTTTGCTGTAGATTTTAGAGGAAGTTGTGAAGGCAGCAGCACGTAACCCTGGATTGTGTTGAAGAGTCATCAAAGCCTTACCGGCACTGGCCTGACTGATTGTCTTCCCTTCCGTCCCTGAACGTTCTCTCTGTCACCTATTGTGCCGGAATCACTGGGCATTTTTCTGCTCTGACAGCTCAGTGAGTGTTTTCCTTCCTGTAAAGCTGTCCGGGGTCTTCCTGCCTGCCTGCAGGACCGAGGCTGTTATCAGGGCTTTGTCACAGGTAGACGTGCTGCCACAGGCCCCCCCCGCAGCACTCTGGCTCCCCGCCAGCTTCTCTGACATTTCACTTTCATCTGCTTTGTGTTTCACAATCAACACATCCATCTCCAAGGGTTTCACTTTAACCATTACTGACAGCTGGCGTGCCGTCCATGAATCAGAGAGAAACACAAGCGAAAAAGGAATCAAAAGAGGCAGTCACTTTTGCGTAATGATTGATTTAGCCACACCCAGAATTTTTACGGCTCAACAAAACAGAAATGCTGCGAGAAAACAGTCAGACAAGGCAGCAGCGCTCACAGCAGACTGACAGCGGAGCAGGATATTACCGTACATGGCCCAGGTGATTATTCTCTGGGTTCCAGCTGTTCACCAGTCTGCATCTACCATAGAATCATATTCAGAGAATGATGAACGTGTTTGTGGTGAAGAGCCGGTCTATCGTTTCCATCCTGTTTTCAGCCTCTCTCTCTCTTTCCTCTGCAGATTTACAGCGGTGGACAACTTCAGCACTTCATCGATGGGTACGATGTCCACAAGAGCAACTGGATGCGTTACGTGAACCCGGCGCGCTGCCTGGCCGAGCAGAACCTGGTGGCCTGCCAGAACGGACGGGACGTCTACTTCTACACCATCCGGCCGGTGGAGCCCAAGCAGGAGCTGCTGGTGTGGTACAGTCAGGAGTTCGCTCAGAGGCTCTGCAGCCCGCAGGATCACCACCTCCCACACAGTGAGTCTGAAGACCAACACGTAGCTCCAGTCTACAGAGAACGGGAAGCGTTCAGTTAGCGGGGATGAATCACAGGCAGAGAGGGAGGGACTATTTAGCACCAAATCCCTGCTGCTGATAAAGGAGCTGATTCTTAACTTAGTGGTGAAAACGTGTGTTTTCCTCGTGAAGCTTAGATTATTCTGCTATCTTATCTTTTTCTTCCGTCTGGTCTGCAGCTGTCAGACAGCTGTGTGTAGATGACGCATCGTTACATTCAGGGGGGGTCAGGGTAATGACGTCCGTCCAAAGTCCTGGACTGAGTCACTCCGTTTACAGTTATCCAGGTGGAGGTATCCAGGTGAAGGTATCCAGGTGAATATATCCAGGTGAAGGTATGCAGGTGAAGGTATCCAGGTGAAGGTATCCAGGTGAAGATATCCAGGTGAAGGTATCCAGGTGAAGTTATCCAGGTGAAGGTATCCAGGTGTAGGTATCCAGGTGAAGTTATCCAGGTGAAGGTATCCAGGTGAAGTTATCCAGGTGAAGGTATCCAGGTGAAGTTACCCA
>NW_015150925.1:296029-299091 GCF_000732505.1 Cyprinodon variegatus | reverse complement strand
CAGCTGTCAGACAGCTGTGTGTAGATGACGCATCGTTACATTCAGGGGGGGTCAGGGTAATGACGTCCGTCCAAAGTCCTGGACTGAGTCACTCCGTTTACAGTTATCCAGGTGGAGGTATCCAGGTGAAGTTATCCAGGTGAAGTTATCCAGGTGAATTCGCGCTCCGGATGGAGGAAACCTGTGTCCATCCATTCAAACTGCTTCTGCGTATCAGCAGGTGGATCTATGCTGATATTCTTCCAATCTTAGGTCAACGGTTCCTGCTTTGTTTTGGTCGTCTGCTTTTTAACTCAATGAATCCGGTTGGTCGTGTTTAAGGAGGAAATCATGGCTTCCAGTCTCTGCAGCAATGTTCTGCTCCTTTAAGGATCACTGACCTCTAAGAACCAAATCAATCCCTTTTTATTTTTTATTTTTTATTTAAACTAAAGATGAGAAGAGGAAAGGAGACGTGTTTTTTTCTCTTGTGGTCAGTATCGTAACACGCCATACCCAGAAAAGGTTTCATAAACGAAACTCTGAGTGTTTCTGCGCTGCAGCTCATAGATGACATGACTCCCACACCCCACAGCGACTCCCCCTCCCTCACAAAATCACTCCAACAACAGAAACTCATGATGGCTTCGTCAAGTCAAAACTGAAACTACTATCATTTACCATAAGAGGGCGTTCCTGTGTGGGCGACTCAGCCTTACTGTATCTGCAAACAGGGATGACTGGTCTTCCTCTTTAAACTCAACAGGTGCGCTTGTTGTTACAGAACATGGTGATGAAGAGCAGACCAGGCATCCTCTACCTCAGCAGACGTTTCTCCAGGACCGGACCAAAGAGGAGGTGAAGGAGCAGCTTGAAGAGGAGGGTGAGGAGAAGATTGACGTGGAGATGTTGGAGAGAGACACGCCTCCTGATACGCCTGACGAGCAGATCGTGGACTTCAGCAGAAAGATGGAGAAGAGTGAAGATCCAGAAGGCCTCATCCCCTCCCCTCAGCCTGAGCGCAGGGAGGCCCCCCTATGCTTCAACCACCCGTACCTCACAGACCATCACCCCTCCCCCCCGGCTCCCCCGCACAGAGGCCTCCCCCTGCACCTCCATGGTCTCTATAGCCATAGGGAGGGCCTGGTCTCCTCTTACCCCATTTACTCCAACCCCAGACAGCTTCAGCCACCCTACCAGTTCCTTCCTCCCTACGGCCCCCACTATCCTCGGATCCTCCTGCCTCCTTACTCCCCCCCCTTCCCCAGCGTCCTCCCTTCACGAGGATCCCTCCGGTACAGCAGCTACCTGGGGGCAGACGGAGTCCCATACCCTCCCTTTGCTCCTCCAAACCTGCTCCCTGTGTCCCTCCCCTACGCCCCGCCCTCCCAGGGGGGCCTCAAAGAATTAACCCCAAATATTTCCCCACCAAGAGGTGCTCCTGCCACCCCGGAGATGTCTCCCCCTGCCAAGCTTGACAGCCACCCCCCCACCCCTGAGCAGCCTCCCTCTACCTGCGAGGAGGCCATGAACCTTAGCCTGGCTGTTGGGAAGAGCAGCTCCTCTCCTCGGAACGGACCTGGACACAAATCGCTGCCGTACCCGCTGAAGAAGCAGAACGGAAAGATCAAGTATGAATGCAACATCTGCTCCAAAACCTTCGGACAGCTCTCCAACCTCAAGGTGACACTCCTTCCTCCATTTTACCTCCTGCTTACGAACGCTTGAACTCATGGCTGTATTGCTACCACCGTAGGTCCATCTGCGGGTGCACAGCGGCGAGAGGCCGTTCCAGTGTCACTTATGTAAGAAGAGCTTCACTCAGCTGGCTCACCTTCAGAAACATCACCTGGTCCACACTGGAGAGAAACCGCATGAATGTCAGGTAAAGGTGATAGTTGGAATAAACCTGGAATAGGTTCTGATTGTCGTAGAAACATCAAAAGGCCAATAATGTCCTGAACAGGTGGACCATGACCTCTGACCTCTTCCATGTTTTCCAGGTGTGTCACAAACGCTTCAGCAGCACCAGCAACCTGAAGACGCATCTGCGCCTTCACTCAGGGGAAAAACCGTACCAGTGCAAACTGTGCCACATGAAGTTCACCCAGTACATCCACCTGAAGCTGCACCGCCGCCTCCACAGCAGCCGCGAGCGGCCCTACCGCTGCACGCTCTGCTCACACACCTTCTTCCACCGCTTCAGCCTCTTCCTCCACCAGCGCAGCTGCTGCCCGGCCACCGCCGCAGCTCCCGTCAACATGCACATGAAGGAAATGGTGGAGCGCTTCGACGCCAGCCAGGAGGCGGACGCGCTGATGGAAACAGCCGCCGCCGCTCAGGTGAGGGAGGCTGTGGAGCGTTGGCTGACTCGTACGCTGGAAGGAGAGGAGAAGGAGGACCAGAGAGAGGCTACGGCGCTACTGAAAGCCCTGACCGCCGCCATCAATGCACCTATGGCTCCATCTGCTGTACCTGCATCCCACCACAGCCCCCCGCTGGGCTTCCAGGAGCGGGCCTCGGTGGTCCACCTCCACCAGCGACCCACTGTGAAAACGGAGGGACAGTGAGGACCAGCTCCAGGCGGAGAGACGTTAATTATCACCAAATAAAGGGTTTAGCCAAATGTAGTTCCTGATTGTGGGAACGTTGTGATCCAATGAGCGAAGCACCAAAACCAGAGCATCCCAAAGAGATTGATCCTCGTCCCAGAGCCGACGTTAAACTGTGAAGTATTTACAAACTTTCACTCAGGTAGAACATGTTTGCTTTCTGTGCTTTAACTTATTTCATTTCTTCATATTTATTTAGATGACACTTTGTTTTTTAGTTAGTTTATTCCATCCGCTTGTTGAGAGATTTGTTAACTTTAAAAGCTGACTCAGCATTTAAGCCACAACGGGTTCATTATTTATTTCTTAACGTTGAAGTGGAAACGTCTTTGCCAAAATATCAACGTGTGTTTTCATTATTCAGACAAAGCATTGCTGACCTTCCAGCTGATTCCTACTGATTCCCACTGATTCCTACTGATTCCCACTGATTCCTACTGATTCCCACTGATTCCTACTGATTCCCACTGA
>NW_015150925.1:294692-295872 GCF_000732505.1 Cyprinodon variegatus | reverse complement strand
AAGGAATCTTTCAGCTTTTTAATGTCCGGTAGTAAAAAAAAAAAAAAAAAACTGTTTCAAGCTTTTGGTCAAAACCTCCAGAACCAGAACCTGGAGGACAGGAAGTGCTTTTCTTATCCGTAGTTGTTTTTTTTATCTTCTGTACAGACTGGTTTGTAGTTTACTTTTTAAAAAACTGGTTATCAAATGTTCTGAATTTATACATGAGAGACTATTTTGATGATACTTTTATATATTTACATGATGTAGCACATTAAAGTATTGTTTCTATAAAACAAAGTGTTTTTATTTGGTTTTTAATGAACTTGGATTGAATTTCAAACGTTATGTAATTAATGCAATGAATCTTATCAGCGGTTTAGTCTTCCAGGATCAAAGCATTTCCTGCTAAAGCTCTAAGCTCCCGTTAGCGGAGTTATAAACCTGCTAACGGAAGAAACAAGTCTGAAGAACTTCTATTTAAATTCATGCTTATTCAGTTTAAGGAAGAAGGGAATCGGAGGTTGTTCAAATCCTCTTCATTGGCCAGAGAACATGAATTATGTTTACAGTATTTTTAGCGTTAGCAACATTAGCAGTTAGCCATGGTTGTTCTCTGGCACAACAGGTAAAAGTAGGACTTCCTGACGCTGTGCAGGTGAGGCTCTGATTGGTGGGAAAGGGGCAGGTGTGGAGCTAGCACTGCAGGCTAATGTTAGCGCCAGGCCAGGAACCACGCGGCTTGGAACCACGCGGCTTGGAACCACGCGGCGTGGAACCACGCGGCTTGGAACCACGCGGCGTGGAACCACGCGGCTTGGAACCACGCGGCGTGGAACCACGCGGCGTGGAACCACGCGGCTTGGAACCTTCGCTCCTCTGGACTTTTCTGGCTGAATAAACATGAAGACAAGCGAAGCCGCTTCCTTTTCCTGCAGGTTTAAACTGAAGCTTCGCACCAAATCATGTTTGAAATTTCAGAAGTCCGACTTCCGGGAGACGACTTCTGTTTAGCAGCCTTCTTCCTCCGGGTGTCAAACCTTCTGATGGAGTTAAAATGCTGCTTTGCTCATGGGCAGCAGGTTTTTCAGCGCCAACAACCATCAGGAGCTTCATCATTCATCCTCGCCATGATGACCACCACAGCTGGAACACCTGCTTCCTAAACCCAAGTATCTCACAGGTTTAGGGATTTTTTGCT
>NW_015150925.1:292217-294680 GCF_000732505.1 Cyprinodon variegatus | reverse complement strand
GACCTGAGATGAAATGATGTGAATTGGAGTTATAGAAATAAACTGAATAGAATTTAATTGAATTCATGAATATCTCAGCAGATTTATCTTCAAAGGGATTGTAATGTCTAAAGAAATACAGTTTCATGTATATCTACATATATATAGATATATAGATTTTCTTTCTACAGCGGTTTTGCTGCAGGCGTTCCTGGAGACGTTGATGATATCTGAGCTGCAAACAGTTTATGGACTCTTCAGTCAGTTCTGTGCCCTGAAACCCCCGGCTGGTCCACAGGATGTTCTTATCAACATTAGTGTGAGAAAAGTCATGAATGATAATGAGAAGTCTCTTTATATTTATCTCCACTTCTTCATTCATCTAACAACGTCACTTTTTCACACTTTAGTTCCTAGAAAAGAAAGAAATGAAACTCTGCATAAGACCTGCTTTAACTGACAGCTTTAGATAAAAGAATCAAAGTCACTCGACATTTTATTTCAGTCTCTGCATGGAGGCCGTTTGCAGCAACCTGCCTCACGTCCCTAAGGTCACCAGCAGGGGGCGGCGTAGCAGGAAGGTAGATCGCCCACCTGTTCTTACAGCAGCGTGATGACTCTCTGCTCCACAGGGTAACAGGCAGGTTACTGCTGCTGCTTAGCTTAGAGATGGAAGGTGGAGCTAAAGGTGGAGCTGAAGGTGGAGCTGAAGGAGCAGCTGAAGGAGCAGCTGAAGGAGCAGCTGAAGGTGGAGCTGACGGAGCAGCTGAAGGTGGAGCTGACGGAGCAGCTGAAGGTGGAGCTGATGGAGCAGCTGACTGTGATGCCATCCGGTGGCCGTTAGGATCATTTCTTTAGTAACACTGCATGTGATGCGAGAGAAACTCTGTTTCTGGTGAAGAAACTCGTCTTTTTTCTCCTGATCACATGAAAATATTTTTACACTCAGACATTTCAGCCAGTTTTCAGCCCTGAAGCAGTTTAATGATCTTAATTAATGATTTTAATGATCCATAAAACAGTTTTTATTGATTTGACTGCAGTGAAAACAGTGAGCAGATGCTCTGAAACCTTCAGACCCTCCGTCACCTTCTAGGCTTTAAAAAGCGTGACTGTTTCCACTGATTCTCATCTATGCACCAACCTGAAACCCTGAAAAATGACTAACTTTTTCACTTTGATCCCCTTTCAGTGATTCGCTTTCAGTCAACAGAAATCTGAAGCAAAGTTACAGTAATCATGGTTCAGTTTTTACAGTAATTCTCTATCTCTGCCTTTCTGCTTTGCCATTTGTCAATCTTTCAGTCGTAACCACTTTCTTTTTCTTCAAGCTGTGCGCTGAAGGCTCGCTCTGTGGTGTTTCCTCTTGTGCTGTGGGGGAGAACCCCACAGAAAACACCTACGCACCGCTGACCAGAATAAAAACACTTTGAGGTGACAGGAAACCCTGGGCTGCTGGCAGCCTCTGCCAGCTCCACCCTGCAGGTGGAGCAGCAGAACTTCAGGCTCTGAGCTCAGCTGGTTTCACATCTAACTGATTCACAAACATGGAGATTATTCACTGCAGCAATAAAGCTGAGAGAGGAGGACCTGCAAGACCTGCAGAGAGACCAGAATAATTCCTGATGAACAGCAATCTGTCAGACGTGCAAAATAGTGAACAAATAATTAGTGACGGCCGAACAAACATGTCAGAATGAGTAGCTGCTTCCTATCAGGATCATTTCAGAACGGCCAGAAACCAGACAAAGGCAGAAAACATGTGCAGCCTGTGGCAGAGACACGTTTCTACCCCCAGGTCATAAAGCTGGTGGAACCAGGGAGTTAACAGCCAGACCACCCTGGAGAACAGGTTTGTTTATTAGGAGGTTTATTAAAAACCAGATCTACGGCAACCGTCCTCCGATCAATCAGAGAACTTCTGATTGGCTGAGCCGGTTCCACAGGTTCTCATGAGGATGATGATGATGATGATGATGAAGCATTTGTGGAGATCTGCTGCCATTCTGGTTCCTGCTATGTACACCTTCTCAGTTTTTTACGTCGGCAGAACAATCTGAGTTCTAGTCTTGGAATGAAAAACTCCAAACATGAAGATTCGATTAATGAGTCCAAACGAGGTCAATCAGAACCAGGAGGAAACTCAAAGTCTGTCAGGTTGGTGGAGGTTTGAAGAGGACCCGAATGCAGAGACCCAAAGATGAGATTTTGCTAAATTAAAGTAGATCCAAATGCAACAGAAGGTAAAATTCAAAAACAAAATACAGCAAAATCAAAAATAAAAAGGAGACGTCGGGGAAAACTCATATAAGGAGGAAGAAACGAGGAGAAACCAGCAAACAGTCACTGAAGAGGAGGAGTATAAACGGGAGACTGAACAAAGACCAGGCTAATCAGCAGACTGGAGGCAGGCGTGGACAGACTGATCTAGAATGGAGCTAGAAGAAGGAGACTGACATACGGGTAACAGAGGGTAAACAAGAC
>NW_015150925.1:290693-290937 GCF_000732505.1 Cyprinodon variegatus | reverse complement strand
CTGATGGGATTTCCTCCTCCCTAAAAGAATAGAAGCAACCAGTCAGCCCACAGTTCCCAGTTCAACATCTCTGTGATTGTTTGCTTTCATAGCTCCTGTTGCAGTAGCGCATCGTCCAAATGGGAGCCGATCTGTGCAGACTGATGTCTTCCTCTGAGCGGTCTGCTTCCAGCAGCAGGTCTGCTTCCAGCAGCAGGTCTGCTTCCAGCAGCAGGTCTGCTTCCAGCAGCAGGTCTGCTTCCAG
>NW_015150925.1:282906-284841 GCF_000732505.1 Cyprinodon variegatus | reverse complement strand
CCAGAACCAGAACAGGTCCAGAACCAGTTCCACCCAGAACCAGAACCAATACAAGTCCAGAACCAGTTCCATTCAGGACCAGAACAGGTCCAGAACCAGTTCCACCCAGACCAGAACCAAGACGGGTCCAGAACCAGTTCCATCCAGGACCAGAACAAGTCCAGAACCAGTTCCACCCAGAACCAGAACCAATACAGGTCCAGAACCAGTTCCATCCAGAACCAGAACCAATACAGGTCCAGAACCAGTTCCATCCAGAACCAGAACCAATACAGGTCCAGAACCAGTTTCATCCAGGACCAGAACAGGTCCAGAACCACATCGACGTAGAACCAGAACCAGATCAGGTCCAGAACCAGTTCCATCCAGAACCAGAAACAATACAGGTCCAGAACCATTTCGACCTAGAACCAGAACCAGAACAGGTCCAATATGGATTTAAAGAAGGTTCATAAAGTCCAGAACATGGATCAGTTGATCCCCATCAACCTGCTTTACGATTCCTCTAACCTCTTTTCCTATAATCTAGACCTGGTTTTATTCATCTGGACCTGGTTTTAACGATCCAGACCTGGTTTTAATGACTGGTTTTACTGTTCTTGGTTTGGTTTTGATGATCCGGACCTGGATCAGAACTGTTTCAGAGATGTTCTGTGGGGGCTCGCTTCTGTTGGAGCCAAATGAGGATCTGGTTTCGCCCCGGTTCTGATCTCTGGTTAAAGGTGGTTATAAATGTGTTTATGGGTTTTTTTTCTGAGAAGGTTCCAGTAAGTTTGGATGTTTTTGTTTCTCTGGGAAGGAAACAGAATCTGATGATGAACTCTGGGTAATTTACAGCTGACGTCATCAGGAAGTGAACTCACTGCGGTCACAATGATCCAGATTCACTGAGCTAGCAGGTGGCGCCATCATGAGGAGGAGAGGAACGCTGCAGCCTGATAGAGGAAATGACTGATGGAGTAATCAGGATGGCCACCAGAGGTCGCTGTCGGATCAGCCTTCTGTTCTCAGCAGCAGAAAAACATTTATTTAAGACAGAAGTTTCAGCGACCAGTTTGGGACCTAATCAATAAATACAGGGAAACCAGTTAAACCAGTTCAATCAGCTATGGGTAGGAGGAATCTGGTTTGTTTACAGTTATAGAAAATCAGTTCCAGAATTAAACTGCACAGTTTAATATTGAAGCATTTATTTTGTTATCTTCAAGGAAAATGAGACCCAAAAATAAGACGATTAAAATCATCATTAGAAGCTTTAATGCAGCAGCTGCTTCTGCAGGAATGGATCAGGAAGAACTGGACCAGGAGACCTGGATCAAACCCGGAGGATCCTTCAGCAGATCTTCCATTAATTTAAATCCTGTTCCATGTTCTGGTGATGAGCCTAAAGCTGCAGTGCAGATGATCTGAACCAGAAGCTGACCTGGATGGATGCCGCCTGCTGCTCTGGGCTCATGGTGTCACCAAAGCCTTTGTTTTCCACCTTCTTCTCCTTATCTCCTCACTGGGTCTGGATCTCAGATCCAAACAGGCCTCAATGTTCTTCTGAAGGTTCTGGGATGGCTTCTGGTAGAATCTGTGATCATGACTGAGTTCAGCAGCTTGTTTCTGAATTAGGTTCATTTTTAAATATGTTTTATTTAAAATTCAGACCCTTCAGAGGAACTCAGTGAAGGTCTCAGGAGAACATTTCAGACCTGATGGAGCCTGCAGCTGCCCACAGTGAGAACATCTGGAGGAACAATGGAAGACCACACGACCTGAGCTCCTCCGACAGAAATCACCAGAAGAAGGTTTGGAGGGATCCAGAACCCGGTGATGTTTTCTTCGTAGTCTCTGAGTTTCAATCTGGGAAAGCTTGAGTTCATCATGGCTCCACACCAGCATGAAAATTGGTGAAAAAAAATATAAATGAGTTCATCCTCCTGGATCTGA
>NW_015150925.1:280924-282566 GCF_000732505.1 Cyprinodon variegatus | reverse complement strand
GGACATCAGGCTTCCCAGTTTATTTTTGTAAACACTTCTGGCAGTGATTTCAGCAGAGCTCTAAAAGCAACATGGGAAAAAGATTTGGTCTTTTCTATTGAATTATTATTATTCTGAATTATTATTGAACTATTATTAGCAGACCTCCAGAGATGTCAGACTAACAGAAGCTTCTTCAGCTGTTCAGATGGAAACTCTTCAGGTTGCTGCTGGTCTAAAGGCTGTTAGGGGATTAATTCATCCCTGAAGCTGCAGACTTTCTGGACCAGGATCCAGGGATTATAATCTGTGCCTCTCTATGAGATTTTATCCTCATGGTAAAAGCTTTAGCTAACCGGGTCCAGATGGCATCATGGAGAAAGATGCTGCAGGATGGAGACTCAGATCTGACTAATGATGAGAAAAACCTTCAGATAAAAGAGAAGAAGAATAAAGTTTCTGCATTATCACTCATTCCATGCAGTTTATCAGATGGTCTGGATTCTGCAGCCTTATTGCTGCTGAGCTGCATCCAGCAGAGTCTCTATAAATGTTCTGTGTCTCATTATGAGGGCAGGATGAACGGATGTTAAGGTTTGGATTCAAGGATTAAAGGATCGATTCTTCTGATATTAAAGGTTTTTCTCTGAAGCTGCCAGAAGCTTTTTCTTTTTCTTTTTCTTTATGTTCTGACTCTGTTCTTTCTGCCACTGCTCCTCTAATTAGCTGCTGTTTGCTTTTGTTTATATTGTAAATTAGATCAAATGAAAAAGTTGGACTCTCCTGACTCGGAGGGTCTCCTTTGGTTCTGATTCGGGTTGCGGTTCCGGTCCTCCTGCGGTGCGGGTCAGTGTCCGTGTTTTCCAGGTGTCTCGGTGCGTGGGGGGGGCGTGTCTCCACCTGAGCTGCGGTTCTGCTCTGAAAGCTGAAGCGCAGCTGCAGCTGCAGCGGTCCGACATGGAGAGGAAGACCCCCCCCAGAAAAACTCTGAGGACTCTGTTCTCCAGAACCGATCCTGGTCCGGTTCTGGACGGGTCTGCGCAGAAGGAGGACAGGAAAAGGTTCAAGTTCCCAAAGCTGAAGATAAAGTCGAGGAAGGAGGCTGAGGTTCTGCAGGAGGTCAGGTAGGTTCTCCTGGTTCCGCCTGCAGGTTTCTTCTGGTTCTGCTGATCCAGAAGCTGCAGACCTTCGTGCTGGTCTCACTGTGCGCCCAGCAGCTGCTCCAGAACCGGAACCAGTAAGGCTGGTTCTGATGCTGCAGCCTGTGGAGGGGGTTCTGTTCTCCCAGTGGTTCAGCCCAAACTGGAACCCAGAACCACATTAAGGCAGCAAACGGATCCAAGATGAGTCCAATTGACCTCCTGACGGAACCAAGGTCTGGTTCTGGAGAAGAGATGAAGGTGGAGGTTCTGCTGCAGGTCCTGATCCACACAGGAACCAGTCCAGGTGATGTGTGCTTCTGATTGGCACCAAAGGAGGAGTGAGGTTCTAGGTCTGTGAGAACGGGATGACCCTTGACCTCTAAGGTTAGCTCAGCATTTAGTGAGCGCTGGGCTAACATCAACAGGAAGTGCGCGCTCTAAATGCCTGGTTATCCTCCTGCAGCAGTGAGTCGCAGTGAGCTTGATGCAGACATTTTAGATTTATGCCAATATTAAAGCGT
>NW_015150925.1:278025-279679 GCF_000732505.1 Cyprinodon variegatus | reverse complement strand
TTAGCTGATGGACGTCGCTCTCATTCTCAACCCTTTTCCACATTCAGAATGAAGATTATAACTTTATATCCAGACAAACTGGCCTAATTAGATAAACTAGCGGGGAAACATCAATACAGACAAACAGGCAGCTAATATTTTAATAAACTCACATCATCAATGATAATTATCTGAACACTCAACACCACGCTGGATGCATATGATGCAGGTTTGAATGGCGCCATCTGCTGGATAGCTGGAGAACTACCTTTGAGCAGGTTTCCTGTCAGCATTAATTCATATTCCATAATAAAAATATTATAATACTGATAATCCAAAGGATTTGCTTTAAAAACGTCTGACTGGTGAAATAAAGACGTCTAATTGGAAACGTTGCTGAATGGTGAGAAATTATCTGTAAAAACTGAACTTTAGGCAGTTTATGATAAACTGTTCATGAAAAGGGAAGCTGAGCTTCTGTAAAACAGGAAGCAGATCATCGCTTTATGGTTCAAAGACTTTTTATTAAAAAAAAGAATCATCTGAACGATGCCTGGCTCAAAGGCAGGGGAGGTTTTTCTCTAAAGCGGTTCAGGACAGAAAGAGTTCAAAGGGCTTTACATGAAAATAGAAAATAAAATAAGAATAAAAACTAAACTAGCAGTTTATCTCCATCAGTCAAAGGCGGCTCTAAACTAGCCAGATCTGTGGAGCATAGATGCTGCTGGGAGTTTGTTCCAGATCTGTGGAGCATAGATGCTGCTGGGAGTTTGTTCCAGATCTGTGGAGCATAGATGCTGCTTCTCCATGTTTGCTTCTAGTTCTGGGTGGACAGAGCAGGCTGGATGTAGAAGACCTGATTGGTCGGGGAGGTAGATCTACTGACAATAGATCTATTATGGATTGAGGTGCTGATCTATTCAGTGATTTCTAGACTGACAGAAGGATTGTAAATTCTATTCTCTGAGCGACAGGGAGTGAGAGGAAGGACTTTAGAACCGGGCTGATGTGATCTACTTTCTATAGTTCTAGTGAGGATGCAGGCAGCAGCGTCTGGATCAGCTGTCTGATCTACTTTCTATAGTTCTAGTGAGGATGCAGGCAGCAGCGTCTGGATCAGCTGTCTGATCTACTTCCTTAGTTCTTCCTATGAAGACACTGTTGCAGTGATCAGTTCTACTATAGATATTTTTCTAGATCGTGCTGATCATCCTGGAGCTGTTCTTCAGGTGATCTGGATCAGGAACGGTCTTTCTGAGCCTCTGCAGGTTCAGGTCTGAGTCCATCCTGGTTTCAGCCATAATCAGTGGTTTCTGCTGCAGCGGCTGAAGCTGGGATCTAACTCTGGATCTCTGCTCCTCTGGTCCAAAGATTATTACCTCACTTTGGTTTTTAGTCATTTGTAGAAAATGATCCACAGATTGATCTGTTCTCAGCATCTAACCAACGCTCTGATGGGTCATAGTCACCTGATGACAGAGGGATGTAAAGCTGAGTGTCGTCAGCATCGTCATGGTAACGGATTTGGTTGTTTGATATAATTTGAGCCAAGGAGAGCGTGTAGATCTTGAATAGGAGTGGCCCTAGAATAGACTAAAACTGGAACCCGGAGAGACCAGAACCGATGGACCCAAACAGGAATCTGTGGCCAGGATTAGATGGATCTGATCGTAGA
>NW_015150925.1:272356-275126 GCF_000732505.1 Cyprinodon variegatus | reverse complement strand
GTTTGAGGTCGGAGAAGGTGGAGCTGGTTTAGGTCTGTGAAGGTGGAGCTGGTTTAGGTCTGTGAAGGTGGAGCTGGTTTAGGTCTGAGAAGGTGGAGCTGGTTTAGGTCTGAGAAGGTGGAGCTGGTTTAGGTCTGTGAAGGTGGAGCTGGTTTAGGTCTGTGAAGGTGGAGCTGGTTTAGGTCTGAGAAGGTGGAGCTGGTTTAGGTCTGTGAAGGTGGAGGTTCCTCGTTGTTTACGTAGAGATCTATGCTGACCGTTTTAGATGTGATTGGTCGGATGGTGATGTCAGAGCAGAGGAGGAAGTAGCGAGCATCACGCCGTCGTGTGGAAACGGCTGAACTGTGTTCGGTTTGTGCTTCGCCTCTTTCCATCACCTGCGCAGCAAACGGCCACTTCCTGTTGCAGGAAGTCACCTGATGCAGGTGGAGGTGGGAGGGTCAGTCTGGAAACCCGGAGGCTGCAGCCGGACCTGAACATTCATCACCTGCTGCTGTTTGTTCTGCTGATCCATAAACATTCCTGTTCCTGGAAGGCGGTCGGCAGGAAACGGGATCAACATTCCGACCCGCTCCATAGAGCAGCCGGCCATGTCGCCATGGAAACCCAGTTCCAGTCTGGGTTCTGTGCCGTGGCGATACTGGTTCAATCTTTTAATCTAGGTTAGTATAGATCCAAGAAAAAAGAATCCTATACTTTGGGAAAAAGACAGAACTTAATCCACCATCAGTAAAAACAAACTGGAATAAAATATGAGGGACAGGTCCGTCCGTCCGTCCGTCCGTCTGTCCGTCTGTCCGTCCCTCCCTCCCTCTCCCCCAGTCAGGTCCTGTTCTGGTCCAGTTCTATATTCCAGTCTTCTTAGGGTCCAGCAGGCCAGAAGCTTCAGACTGTCCAGTCTTCCAGAAGCTCCTCAGGTGAAACACCTGCAGATGTTGGATCTGACGTGATGCTGTCTCCCTCAGGGCTGCGGAGTGCAGGACGGGTCCAGAGGACGGACAGGCCCACAGAATCGTCTCTGTGAAGAAGTCTTCTTCTGTCTTTGCTGTGGCGTCCAGAGGAAAGGTCAGTGGAGCTGATTCCATCTGTTGCTTTGATGTCGGAACAGGAAGCAGTTTCCTTCTTCCAACCAGGAGGAGCAGAAACTCCTGGAATATTCCTGTTGACCTTAACGGTTCCTCTGCTGCTTGGTGCCTCCATGGATGGAGGATCTACCTCCAGGAAGCAGTTCCACCTGAGATCACTCTAATGAAGGAAGTGGCCCAGCACTCTGTGATCGTTTGGTTCTCCTGTTCTCATCCTTTCCTTTCCTTCAGCTGCTCTCAGACCTTCTGGCAGATTTAGACTTTTCTTCCCAAACTTCTCTGAACAAGAAGAGCCTAAAGTTTAGAGGGAGGTTCTGATCCGTCCTGGTTCTTGGATCCTGAGCCCCTCAGGGTTCTGGCTGCAGAACTCTCCCATGTTCAGGTGGTCCATGAAGGATGGAGATGGCTGGACAATAACAATGATCCTGAGTTCTCCTCTGGTTCTGCTCAGGTTCTGTCAGACCCGTTTACCTGCTGCTGGTTGCAGGTTTTATCTTCTGCTGGTCTCAGATCTTTTTTAGGACTTGAGTTACTTTCAGCTCAGAGTTTGTCCAGCAGAGGGCGACAGAGCTTAGCTTTAGGTGTAGCTGGGAGCTGTGGTTCTGATGGAGAAGGTTTGGGTCGGGTCAGACAGCAGCAGCCTCAACATTTAGTTGGATTTTCTGCAGTTTCAGCATCAAATGAAGCAGCATGAACTCTGACCTTTTGCCACATTTAGGCCCGCCTCCTTTGTGCAGAATATTAGTGAGCTGCTGACGCTGGTGAACCAGCAGCCGTGAGCAGCATCAGGCCAGCGAACGCAGAGCTTCATTTAGGTTTTCCTGCCCTGATCTGAACCAGTCAGAACTGAACCGGATCAGGTGGCTTTAGGTCCTCAGAACCTCCTTCCTGACCTGCAGCAGTTTCAGGTCAGAAGGTAGGAAGGAGTGGCGTCTGGGTCAGAACTTCCTGGGCAGCTTCAGAACCAGCAGCAGCTGGTTGAAAGGAGGAAGTAGAATCCTTCTGTCATTGGTTCTGCTCTGACCGCAGCAGATCATGTTCAACCAGTCCATCATTCCTCTGAGGGTGGAGCAGCTTCCTCCACCTGGAATGAGGTTCTAGAGCTCTGCTCCTTTGTTTGGCTTTAGCTCCGCCTCCTCTGGTTCTGGTTGGTTTACATTTATCTGCAGAAGAAGAAAGTTCCTCATGCATTTCATTTCACTGATGTCTGTTACTGTCACTCATTGATGACACGAATCCTTCCTTCCTTCCTTCCTTCCTTCCTTCCTTCCTTCCTTCCTTCCTTCCTTCCTTCCTTCCTTCCTTCCTTCCTTCCTTCAGGCCAAAGAGTTCAGCTACTCCGAATTGGACCTCAGAAAACCCAAACGTTTCGCTACGTTCTCCTTCGGTCTGAGGAGGAGGAAGAGGAGGGATGAGGAGAACCTGTCAAAGAGCGCCTTTGTCCTGCACAGCTCCAGCACCGACATGCAGGAGGAGGTAACATCTTCACACACTTCAGATGGTTCTGGTTCTGTCAGTCCATGTTTCTTTGTCTTACTGCACATTAAAAATAACTAATGTTCTGGAAGAAGCCATCAATGGTCCATCAGTCGTCCATCAATGATCCATCAATAGTCCATCAATTGTCTATCAATAGTCCATCAATGGTCCATCAATAGTCCATCAATGGTCCATCAGTCGTCCAT
>NW_015150925.1:268620-269478 GCF_000732505.1 Cyprinodon variegatus | reverse complement strand
GTCCATCAATGGTCCATCAGTCGTCCATCAATGGTCCATCAATGGTCCATCAATGGTCCATCAGTCATCCATCAATGGTCCATCAATGGTCCATCAATGATCCATCAAAGCATGAATAATCGTGTATATTCAAATGAGCAGCAGATGAATGTTATTTTCAGTATTACCATGGCAACCACCAGGAGGAGAGCTAAAAATTGTTTAACTGAGGTAGTTTTGGTGATTGAGAAGGAGGGAATCCATTCCAGGGGCGCCGCTGTCCTGCAGGTTTTCCATGTTTCCGCAGCTTCCTCAGTTTAGCTGATTCTGATGACTGATGTTCAGCAAAGGCCTGATAATCAGCTATCAATGCAAATCAGCTGCAGCAGGAAACGTCCAAAAGCTGCAGGACAGCGGGTTTGGACAGGCCTGCTTTACAGCAGTTTGAAGGATTTACATGATTCTTGCAAAATGCTATTTTGTAGCTCCTATTCCTGACTCCTCCTCCTCTTCCTTCGGCTCCTTCTCCTTCCCTGGTTCAGCAGTAGAACTCCATCCAGGGTGGGAAAGGAGCTCCAGCCTGCTGAGCTGAACCCAGATGGCCTCCAGCCTTACATTCTGGGATGGAAAGGCTCATGTTTAATGCAGGTCAACCAAAGAACTACAAAACCCAAAGTTCTCCAATGTGTTGAACATCTGAAGCTCTGATCTAAAACCCAAACATCTGAAGCTGTGAGCATCAGCATGAGTCAAACAGAGAACAGGAAGGAGCGTGCTTTGGTGGAGCAGTGGTTAGCGCACACCTTCCATGTATGGAGGCCTTAGTCATTGACGCGTCCAAACCTGGAGAGTGAAGCTCCTCAGAGTGAAGCTCCAGAA
>NW_015150925.1:264282-265851 GCF_000732505.1 Cyprinodon variegatus | reverse complement strand
CCTGACCTCAGCGGGCGCCTCTGAACCGCGCCGTCCTTCCAGCAGCCAGGATCCCGTGTTTGGACCTTTTTATGAGGTCACTTCCTCCCTGCTACAACCTGCAGCTCTGAGCCCAAACGGACTTCCTGCCTCCCGGGCAGAACCGGTTCTGGAGCAGACCTCCTCTAAGCGTCACACCTGCCTAGACTCCCCTGCAGGTTATCCCAGTTCTGGTGAAAGCGGTCCCAGCTGTGCTCCCCGGGTCCAGGTCCGGGGGTGGTCCTCAGAACCGACCGCTTCCTGTTCGCACAGCAGAGGCCTTGTTCCGGACCCGGTGGCCTCTCCTGTTTCAGGAAGGTCTCTGGGGACGGGCTCTCGGGTTTCCTGCAGTAAGCGGCGGGTGGTTCTGGTCAGGCAGTCCTTCGCTGCCGACTCCTCGCCTGCGGAGCTCGGAATGAACTTCCAGGAAATGACCTCCCAGAGTTTCTGTGAGCCTCCTGGATGGACGGACGGGTCGGACAGAACTCTGAGTCCGGCCTACCTGAGCCTAGGATCAGATGAAGGCAGCGCCACCGAGGTTTACTACAGCGCTCCAGAGGAGGAGGAGGAGGAGGAGGAGGGAGCGCAGCAGCCTGGGGGGGGGCTGACTGCTGGGACACTGAGGGGGGGGGCTGACACTGCTGAAGGAGGGGGGTCAGAAGGTCAGCTGCTGCTTCAGGGAAGCTCTGGGTTCATCCTGGGATCGACTCCTCAGATTGAGGTGAGAGAAGAAAGCGGCTGTGTTCAGGAGGGGGGGCGCAGTGGGGAGGGGGGGAGGGAGGAGCTACCTGTCCCACCGGTTCTACAGGTAAACGAGCCGAAGGAATGTGACTCGGAGCCGCCCTCCTCCGATCCAGAGGAGGGAAACCGGGCCGCAGACCTGGAAACTGGAGCTCTCTGGAGGGGGGTGCAGAGCCTGCAGGGGAACCTTCTAGATCCTGACGTCAGGAGAACCCAGGAACCTGAGGAGCAGCTCCCAGTCCAGGCAGGAGAGGAAGAGGAGCGCGCCTTCCTCGTCTCTGCAGCAGCAGGACGGATACCTGACGCTGCTGCTGAGGGGGCGGGGACCATGACTCAGAGCCGCCACTCAAACGCTGCAACGCAGCAGCAGGAGTCAGACGAGCCGTCGGCAGCCCGACCGCACGGACCTCCTGCCCTGGATCCAGGTCACCGCCGCCTCAGGTGAGTTTATCCTCACATCCAGTCCAGACCGGTTCTGATCCACCGAGCTGATGCAGCAGCAGCCCAGAACTGGATCTATAAAGTAGATCAACAAACTTAGAATGTAGCATCTAGAATGTATTACATGCATATCAATGAACTGACTGTGTGTGGGGGGGTTCGTCCAGTTCTGGACCCCTGCATGGTTCACAACATCCCAGTGAGGAAGAGGAGGCTTAGCCGCGGTTCTATAGAACTATAGCAGGACGTCAGCATTTATCTTCATTTGGATTCTCTAGTTCAGAAGATCCAGGTGGGTCTGATGGATCCAGGTGGGTCTAATGGATCCAGGAGGGTCTGATGGATCCAGGAGGGTCTGATGGATCCAGG
>NW_015150925.1:261706-262937 GCF_000732505.1 Cyprinodon variegatus | reverse complement strand
TATATATATATATATATATATATATATATATATATATATATAAATAAATATAAAAATATAAAAAATTGGAGGCCGGCGTGCCTATAGGGCGGCCATCTTGGGTCAGACCACAGTTCAGACAGTAAAGACGAGTCAGAGGTCATTTAATATCTGACATGTTAGAACCTCTTAAAAGACCAAAACTAATTCTAAAATTGCTTTTATGTTAGATTACACAGATTTATTCAGATTAAAAAATATTTAAACGGAATTCAAACTGGATGAGATGAATGCAAAGTTATATATTTTGCAATTAAATATAAAGATGAGGCGCCACTCATATCAGAGACCCAGAGTGTTAGAAGCTCTATGCTGTAACCACTAACCGCCCCCCCCTCATATTTATTATAACTGATTAAAGAACAAATGTTCACATAAATAATGATTAAAGAAAATTGTTTGAAAAAGAGTTTTGGAAGAAGTTCAGATAAACCTCTAAGGACAAACAGCCTTTAGTTAGACACAACATAAATGTACCGTTCATTACGAAGAAAAGGTCTAAACAACGACAAAAATTAACATAAAATTAATTAAAAAAATAATAACTCTCTTTTGTAAATCTCTTTACTACAAATTTTCCTCATTAGATAATAATTCTAATCATCAAAGAGCAATCTTTTAAAATGCTGAATAATAATAAATATACTATATAAATGTATAATATTTGTTAAACATAATCTTATAATATATTAATAAAAAAAAATTGTGTTTATCATATTAATCTTTTTTTGCTAAATATATAACTTTGCATGTATTTCATCCAGTTTAAGTTCAGTTTAAATAGTTTTTAATCTGAATAAATCTGTGTAATCTAACATAATTTATTTATTTTAAGGAGTTGAGACATAATTGTGATATTTTATCATGTGATTAAACTGAGGTCTAAGGAGCCTCCTTTCATTCTGACAGCAGCTGTCTGACCCAAGATGGCCGCCCTGTGGGCACATTGCTCAGCGTCCAATAAGGCGTCCATGTATATAACATTCTATGGTTGCAGTGAAAAATACAACAGACAATATATTAAAAAAAAAAAGTATACAAAAAAGCATAAAAAATAAAAAAGTTAAAATGTCCTGGAATATTTTTCCTTAGATATAAAAATATCTGCAGAGTAGAGAGCTGAGGACAGTTATTGCACAGAGAGAGAATATTGCATGAGGGACATTAGCTAATGTTTAGCATCAGGTGTCCA
>NW_015150925.1:255557-259910 GCF_000732505.1 Cyprinodon variegatus | reverse complement strand
CCATTAGAACCTCCTCCCTCAGCCATTAGAACCTCCTCCCTCAGCCATTAGAACCTCCTCCCTCGGGCATTAGAACCTCCTCCCTCAGCCCGTAGAACCTCCTGTGATCATGTGACCGCTGCCTCATCACCTTCTGTCTCTGTTGTTCTGCAGCTTCCAGCCTCCAGCAGCAGAACCAGAACCGGACCACATGATGAGTTCGGGCCTCAGCAGCCTGAGCACCAAGCTGACCCTGAAGAACCCGTCTGCTCCCAGAGAGGAGGAACCCAAACCCCGCTTCCACAAAGTTTCTCTGGTGACCACAGAAACCACCTGCAGGTCCAGTTCTCCTGATCCAGAACCCGAGTACCGATGGAAGAACCGTTTTCAGGGAGTAACGCCGTTCAGGTCCAGCAGGACCTCCCTCCCTGACTCCTCCTCTCCTCTGCCTGAAGATGAGCCAGACTCTCATCTCAGCCCCTCCTCCTCTGTGTATCTGAGCCCGTTGGGAGCAGAGGAAAGTGGGCGGGGCCTGCTAGAGGAGGAGGAGGGGCCAGGTGCAGGTGGAGGGGAGGAACGGCTGAAAGGAGAGACAGAGTGGAGAATGTCTGAGCAGGAGCTGCAGCAGCTCCCTGCGTCCTCCTGCAGCCCAGAAGACGAAGACAGCAGCTTCAGCGGAGTCTTCACCGCCACCCTGGTGGACCTGGTCTCTGATTCTGCACCCCCCCTCACCCCCCCATCCTCCCCCGACGTGGACTCCCCCTTAAACGACATGGACAGCCTGGTGGACACCCTGAAGAGCATGGGACCCTCTCAGAGGCCCAGGGGCCCCGGCCTACGAGCTGCTCCTCCCGTCCTGGTGTCCTCCCTGCCCCCCATCAAGGAGGATGCTGTGAGCCCCCACCTCCCCGACCCGACCCCCTCCCCACTGAGGACAGAGGAGCCCCAGAACCCTCAGTACACGCTGCCAGCTGAGCTGGGCCTGAAGAGGAACGTGGCCAGAGACAGCCGGCCGCCGCTGGAGCTGATGAAGAAGAACCAGGTACCTGATCTGAGGAGCAGCAGCTCTGGTTCTGGATCTCTGAGGTTCCTGGTCTGGTCCCCCTTAGCTTCTGTTCTCTCTGACTCCTCCTTCTCTTCCTTCCTCAGGAGCAGAACTCCTCGCTGCCCAACGGAAGCGGAGCTCCCCCGTCTCCCACCACCAGCTCCCGCCTCGACAGCAGCGTCCTCTTCGGAGCGTACCGCTCCACATCCTCGGACCAGAAGCTGGAAAACGGGAACGTCCATCGGCCCCTGTTCCGCACCAGTTCCCTGCCGGAGACGGGGTCCCCTGCTGTGAGAAGCAGGGACCCCGGTGACACGGGGCCCAGTGGGAACCCATCAGGGTCCCGTCTGGAGCGTCTCTCCTTCCTGGTGAACTCGTCGGGTTCCCTGAACGGAGCCGGGGACTCTGGTTCCTCTAGGATCAGCCGGGGGCCCAGCCTAAACCTCGGCTCCCCCACCACCACCAGCCCCACTCGCCTGCTCAGCCCCACCACCTCCATCGACCTGCACCGGCCCCTCGCCATCTCGGAGCCCCTCCCGTTCAGCCAGGGGCCAGGGGTCCTGCAGAGGAGCCTCAGCTACGAGGGGCCGTCACAGACGCCTCCATTCAACGGCCTACAGGGAGGGGCCCCCTTGGGTAGCATTCAGGGAGGGCCCCAGTTTAATGGCGTCCATAACGGCCCCCGCTTCAACAGCCTGCTGGCGGGGCCCCAAATCCAGCAAGATGAACCAGACTGCAGCCTGATGTCCAAATACCGCGCCTTCCCAGACGCCTATGTGAGTACGCCAACATGGCGGGGGACGGGGGACGGGGGGGCTCTGGTGACGCCGCAGGTGAACCTGCTCATTTATCCTTTATGGAGGTTCAACAGAAATAAAAACTGGTTCCAAGATTCTGAATGTCTTGGATGTAATTAAGCAGCAGAAGGTGTGTCTGCATGTGGCTCCACGTCTGCACATGTTCGCCTTCGGGCCCCGGGGCCACTGATCCGTCCAAAATGATTTTATTCAGCAGGGTGATGAGGCGCGTTCCGACGCAACGGCGCTAATGATCACCTGACTGATGGTTCAGCCCGGGGGGAACAGAACCGGACCAGAGAGCAGACTGGATCCACTGAGCAGAAACGGTTCTCTGGTCTCAGGAGGTTCTGCTTCTTCTCTGATGATCCGTCCATTAGGACGAATTAGAACCCGATAGAACCGACGGCGTGTTGAATCCTGAGCCTCCTGGTTCTGTGATGACATCATCATGAGCTGATTTCATGGCTTATCTGAGTAAGCCATGAAATCAGCTGAAAGGGTTTAGGTTCCATCAGTCGCATGTCGGTTCCTCTGCAGGGAAGCTTCTTGTAAAACAAGTTGAAATTAGAACCTCTGTGGAGAACAGAGCTGTGAGGCCTGCAGGGATCGATGGTCGGGCCGGGTTGGGTCGGGTCGGGTCGGGTCGGGTCGGGCCGGGTCGGGCCGGGCCGCTGCAGGAGCAAGCCTGGTCCAGATGGTTCTAGTTTTAGAAGAACATCAGATGTTTGTGCTTCAGTGTTTTTGCCTCCATCTGTGGAAACTACAGGAAATGAGAAGAGTTCCTGCAGAAACCTTCAGATTAACTGGAGGAACTTTCCTCTAATCTGCCGGTTCTGCAGTGAAATAAAGACTCGGATCCAGAGAAGCAGGAAGTGGTGTTATGTGTGAGGCAGCAGGTTCTGGCAGGAGGCCCGGATCAGAATGTGAAGCAGCTGTTGGATTAATGCAGAACGTCTTTGGTAAATATTGTCAGAAATGTCCACACCCTCAGCAGCTATCTGTCTGTTCCTGCTGCAGCCGCACCCTCCCCCCCTCCCCCCTCCTGCCTTCTCCCGGTTCGTCTCCCATCAGCTCCAATGGGCAGAAGGCCGGGCGATGCCCTGACGATCAGCCGGCAGCGTTTCTGGCTGCAGGGAGGAAGGTGGGGTCGATCAAGCCGTGATCTCCGCCGTCCCTCCTGGAGACCAGCTTCTTCATCTCTCTGCTGGAAAGCAGCACCAGCTGCAGAAATGCAGCAGAACCAGTCCAGCTTTGGTTCTGTGGGCCGCGGTTTGCCTTGGGTTGTTGTGACTGACGCGTTCTCCCGTGAAACGCAGGAATGTGACTAACTCCTCTATTGTCTGTCAGTCATCAGCTCCATTCAGGCTTTTCTACCTGAAGGCCAAATCAGGATGGATTCTGATGGACGGCCCGGTTCTGCTGCACGCAGAGACAGCAGGAGCCCAGAGGCGCCTGCAGGAGGAGGAAGCAGGGGCTGCAGCTCCTTCCTGTGGTCAGTAGGTGGCGTGGCGCCTGTAGGCCAGCTGAGGTCAGAGCAGTGAGAGTCGATACGTGACGCGCCGCGGTCCGAAACATGATCCGACTCAGAGTCACAGGATCCCGGAGACTCTGACCAGAACAAATCTGATCCCATGTTGGTCTCAGTTCCTCTCTGATGGCAGATGTTCTGATGATGATGATGATGATGATGATGACGATGATGATGACGATGATGATGACGATGATGATGACAATGATGATGATGACGATGATGATGATGATGATGATGATGTTTCTCTGTCTGCAGCTGACCAAAGAGAAGGAACACGGGAAGCTGAACCCTCGTCCAGGAAAGGTGAGATTCATCTAAACGGTCCAGGTGTTCCATCATCCATTAGAACCCAGCAGAGTTCTACTGGTTCCGTCTTCAGGAGAACATTCTCTGAAGACAGAACCGCTGCTCGTATCGGGTTCTGCTCCGCTGCAGATGTTCTGGTTCTAAGCGTTCAGATCCAGTAGAACTGGAATCAAACAGCAGAACAGAACTTGGTTCCATGGTTCCACCTCTGGTTCTCTAGGCTTCAGCAGGTTTCAGAAACTCCTCAGGTTCTGCAGAACCTCTGGTTTGTTCTTTATCCTGCTGGGCAGAACCAGTGTGGGGGGGGGGGTTCTAGATGATGTTCTGATCAATAGTAGAACGGATGGTTCAGTCCAATGGAACGACTAGTCTCCTTCTAGCCTCCTTCTAGCCTCCTTCTAGCCTCCTTCTAGTCTCCTACTAGCCTCCTTCTAGTCTCCTACTAGCCTCCTTCTAGCCTCCTTCTAGTCTCCTTCTAGTCTCCTACTAGCCTCCTTCTAGTCTCCTACTAGCCTCCTTCTAGCCTCCTTCTAGTCTCCTTCTAGTCTCTTCTAGTCTCCTTCTAGTCTCCTACTAGCCTCCTTCTAGCCTCCTTCTAGTCTCCTTCTAGTCTCCTACTAGCCTCCTTCTAGTCTCCTACTAGCCTCCTTCTAGCCTCCTTCTAGTCTCCTTCTAGTCTCCTACTAGCCTCC
>NW_015150925.1:254112-254499 GCF_000732505.1 Cyprinodon variegatus | reverse complement strand
GGTTCAGTCCAATGGAACGACTAGTCTCCTTCTAGCCTCCTTCTAGCCTCCTTCTAGCCTCCTTCTAGTCTCCTACTAGCCTCCTTCTAGTCACCCACTAGCCTCCTTCTAGTCTCCTTCAAGTCTCCTTCAAGTCTCCTTCTAGCCTCCTTCTAGCCTCCTTCTAGTCTCCCACCAGCCTCCTTCTAGTCTCCTACTAGTCTCATTCTAGTCTCCTACTAGTCTCCTTCTAGTCTCTTACTAGTCTCCTTCTAGCCTCCTTCTAGTCTCCTTCTAGCCTCCTTCTAGTCTCCTTCTAGTCTCCTTCTAGTCACCTTTGTTTGTTCGTCAGTGAAGCAAATATCCAGTTAATGGCAGAATCAGAACTTAGGGGTAGGAGATCAGGTT
>NW_015150925.1:251095-251473 GCF_000732505.1 Cyprinodon variegatus | reverse complement strand
TCTAGTCTCCTTCTAGCCTCCTTCTAGTCTCCTTCTAGCCTCCTTCTAGTCTCCTTCTAGCCTCCTTCTAGCCTCCTTCTAGTCTCCTTCTAGTCTCCCACCAGCCTCCTTCTAGTCTCCTACTAGTCCCATTCTAGTCTCCTACTAGTCTCATTCTAGTCTCCTACTAGTCTCCTTCTAGTCTCTTACAAGTCTCCTTCTAGCCTCCTTCAAGTCTCCTTCTAGCCTCCTTCAAGTCTCCTTCTAGTCTCCCAATAGCCTCCTTCTAGTCTCCTTCAAGTCTCCTTCTAGCCTCCTTCTAGTCTCCCAATAGCCTCCTTCTAGTCTCCTACTAGCCTCCTTCTAGCCTCCTTCTAGTCTCCCAATAGCCTCCTTCTA
>NW_015150925.1:247238-248660 GCF_000732505.1 Cyprinodon variegatus | reverse complement strand
TGACCTGGATGACCTGGATGACCTGGATGACCTGGATGACTGGGAATCTTCACCAGCACAGAGGTTTGGTTCTGGGTTTAGAGGCTGTGATCACTAATCTTCGTCACGCTGCAGCTCTTCCTCGCCTCTTTTAGCTCCTGATCCATATTCTGGCTGACTGACGCCGCCACACCTGGTTTCCGTAGAACCTTGGAGGCGTGGGGAGGATTTTCCTGTCAGTCAGGCAGCTGCTCAGGTGTAGAACCACACCTGCAGCTGCAGCATGCCTCTGATGGGGATGCAGAGTGATGGACCCGACCCGACCTGTAACGCTTCATTTTTACTCTGCCTGCTCAGAGCTCCTCCTCTGATCCGGTTAAAGGCTGTGACACATTGACCTTTGACCTCCAGAACCAAAACCTCATCTTTCCTCATAAACCAGGTTCTAGGAACCTTTAGGGACCCCAGATTGTTCCCTGTTTCAGTGTCAGACCTGCTCCCAGGCGGCAGTCTGAACATGCAGGGTGTTCTAACGTCTGCTCCTCCTGCTCCCCTCCAGGTGGGTTCTCTATGAGAAGCCCAACTTTAAGGGGGAGAAGATCGCCCTGGATGAGGGAGACACGGAGCTCACCTGCCCCTTCGGCTCAGCTGAGGAGAACGGAGGAACCACAGAGGAGCAGACGGAGAAGGAGCCGACCCGGAAGTTCCTCATCGGATCCGTTCGCAGAGCCGTCAGGGTGAGAGGGCTTCACTTTTCCTCTGCTTCTGCACAGACAGGGAGGGATGATGCTGAGGGCGAGGAGAGGCTGCAGCGCCATCTGCTGGGCAGGTTAGAGGAGGTCAAGCAGACTAGCAGATCTTCCTGGAGCTCCACAGGTTCTCTGTGGCTGTTAGGTGTTCATCAGCAGAACATTCTGAGGAGCTCAGACGGAGGGATGGTCAGAACCGGAACCAGAACCGGAACCAGAACCGGAACCAGAACCAGAACCAGAACCCTCCTGCAACTAGAGACAGGATCTCTCCTGGACTTCATCCAGAGGTTTCAGTCTGAAGGAGCAGAACTTCAGCCCAGTTCAAGGCCTGGTTCTTCTGGTTCTGTTTAGTTCCCACCCTGGTCTCAGTAGCACCACCTGGTGGCGCTGTTCTTTCAGCATGACCCAGTGAAAGGTTCCAGGTTCCGCCTGGTTCTGCTTGAAGCAGAACTTTACGTTCATTAAGGACAAAATAAAAGATCCTGTTTTCAGCAACAGAACATCTTAGTTTCGGGTCGAGTTGAAGAGAATCAACCGGTTCTGCTGGCTTCTCTTCCTCCTCATCACATGGTCCAATCAGAACCTTGGTTCCTCCACACGGTCCAATCAGAACCTTGGTTCCTCCACACGGTCCAATCAGAACCTTGGTTCCTCCACACGGTCCAATCAGAACCTTGGTTCCTCCACACGC